>NC_056726.1:487765045-487786791 GCF_019279795.1 Protopterus annectens | reverse complement strand
GCAGGAAATTGCATTAAATATATATTATATTTGTATTATATTTATTTTTTATATATTTGTATATTATAGAAGTATTTTCACATATTTTTAACATATTTACATATTTACATAGTTTTTATACTATTTTTAACCCTGTATATCTTGACGTAGTTTATACACATTATTTAGCTAAACTGTTTTAAACTGTTTCTAATTAAGAATTTAGATAACAAGAGAGTATATCTCATTAACTAATGATGCAATTGACCACATGACCCTATTCTATTGTATTTAAATCAACTGCCTACCATGTATTTTTATCTGATGAAGATGGGAGTCCGCGAAAGCGCTCATTTTTGTTTTTGTTCTTTGTGTTTGTTAAATAAATTTGTTAAAGTCAGACTGTAAAAATCATCTGGCATTCAAAAACAATGTCAGTCAATAACAAACAGTAATGCAGGAAAGCTCAAGTATCTAAAACTCTAATACTCTAATGTACATTAGGAGGCAAAAAAACCATACAGAAACTTGTACAGAATTTTGTCTGATTTTATTGGTGAGACACATGGTATTTTATACACTTTACTATCAGCTTTTGCCCACCTCACTGACATGGTCAGTGACAGGGTCTTTACATCATAGTAACTTATGAAAAAGTGCTGAGATGGTGTTTTTCAAAAATCTTTTTCCCATGAGAATATTACAGCCTTGCAAGCACCTGGTCAGTCACAATGTCCTTCCGAGGATGTAGCCAATTCAAGGCTCTTAGATTAGTTCGAATACAATGGGTGCATGTCTTCTTTAATGCTTCTCTTTGTTCCTCTCTTGTTTACCAGCTGGACACTATCTCTGATAGTGCGCACAAGGCTATTCTTCTGGTGGAAGCAGGAAAAGATACACATGCAGACAGATTTATTATTTTCTAACTTTGCAAAATAATCTTTACTGACAGACATGAGCCAGGCCGCGCTAAACGCTGCCAAGGCCAAATTTCTAATTACACTGCAGCTTATGCTTCAAGCAATAATATGCGAGTTTATTTCTACTATTATTCTAGTAAAACAGAATTAAATGCATTACATATTATACTATTTTTCAGCCTTTGTTCCCTATATAGATTTGAGCACATTTATTCCTGTCTAAAGCACACATTTCTCTATATATTTGACCACACAACTTATATATGTTTGAATGTTTGAATACACATTTTCCTAAGCAGCATATATGTAAATATATTTTCCTAGGCAGCATGTATGTAAATATATATTTTCTAGGCAGCACATATGTGAATATATATATTTTTCTAACATTCTCCCTCCTGTTAATGCATTTCATTCTATTTGAAACATAAACAGTATCATTTCATTTCTTAGCCTTTTCCTTTCAAGGACTTTTAGCTAAGTAAGTCATTTGCTTTATATTTCAGATAGGCTTTAAGCTTGGTATCAACAAATTCAATTCCATGTCTTGGTACATAGTTTCAGTTACTGATATGTCAACTAAGTCTTTAACTAATTTTTTCACACAGGGTATACCGCAGCAGACACATGCTCCAATTATGAGCAGTACTACACAAATTGCTATCAGAATATTCATAAGGACCGACCCCCACCCCCAAATAGATTCTGGAAAAAGTTCGTCAGTGGGTTTGGGCCTGGTTCTGCCATTGCTGACACCTGCTGTATTACCTCCAGGTGATCATTGATTTCATGTTGGTTATCTGGAATGTACGCACAGCATTCTTCTTTGATAAGCGCGCACGTACCACCTCTCGCCGCTAGGGTGAAGTCGAGAGCCATTCGGTTCTGTAATACGACTGTTCTCATTGCATTCATTTCATCAGTCACAAGTTCGAGAGCGGAAAAAGTCGCATTGCTCATTACTTCGAGGAGTTTTGACAGTTTCCTCAGTTCCCAAATCGATTTGACTGCTCCGTAGGCTAGGAATATCCCAGCCCAGGATATAACACTGTCACTCAAGTCCATATGGGTCAACTTTTCTTTGTCCTTCACAGCCGAATGATCCTTCCAGCTTGCTTCAATCTTACCCACTGGATTAGCAGGTTTTCTGACTGTATTCTCGACTTGCTGAGCTACATTTCTCACATTACGTATTTTACCCAGGGGCAATTCTGCAGTATGTCTTATGGCTGGAACCAGATAACCCAAAAAGCAACTGCTGGACCAATTCTCAGGTAACCATTTATAGGCCTTTTTCCCACAAACAAAATAACAGTTTTCTACTTTAGTACTGATGCGGGTTAACCCTGAATGAAACATTTTTTTATCTATAACAGATAATTGTCTATATATTTCAGGAGTTTTTGCACATCTCTCAATGTTGTTTTCATCAAGCTTAAACGAACCATAGTTCGTGCTACAACTAGTACCTTGGTCTACAGGTTTTATATAACATTTGTAAGACACAGTTATGTTACAGTTACTCCAACCAACCTGGAGTGTGTCATTTTAACAAAACAAACAATTCCTTTCTGAGTAACGGGTAAATATAATGCCACTTTGTCTTGTGATCTCACAGTACCCGTGTCAAATAATAGGTTTTCCCAAGTTTCATTTATCCCCAAGGCGCCAGCAGACATTAAAAGTCCTCCATATGCTGTGGGTATTGCAGTACAAACCCAGCAATTTGAAACATTCATAGTCTCTACATAGACTCGTTTCATAGCCAGGTATGTGTTGAAGTTCGGGTGCCAGTCTATAGCCAGTCCATCATCACGTTTTATCAATTTCACTTCTGTAGTTATATGCAAGAAAAACCATAACAACAAAAAGGTCACTACAAACATGGTTAATAAATGTATGATCAGCAGGCCAGTGAACCAATGTCTTTGGGGTTGCTTCACATTTTATTCACTCTGCCTCTGGCCATCCTGTATCTGTGGAATGTCAGTTAAAAAATGTTTGTCCAATTTAAATTCTTTGAGTGGTTTACAGTGCGTCAAATGAACCCAAGATGATCTCTCAGCAATTTTTACTGCAGTAGGTGTTGCCAATAGTACCTGGTACGGACCTTCCCACTTTGGACTCGCCCAGTTCTTTCTTTTGATGACTTTCAGCCAGATCCAGGACCCCGGGGTCAGCACGGCCTCCGGTTTTGCTTCTTGTTTATCTGAAAAAGAGTTCAACTGCAAAACAGTCTTATTTGTTAACAATTTCTTCATATAACTAGCTAATGAGCCATCGGCCTCCAGCTCTGCAGGCATGAGGGCCTTCCATTGTGGCACACAATATGCTCTTCCAAACACTACCTCAAAAGGGGTCAAGCCCCTTACATTTGGAACAGTTCTCATGCTCAGCAGTGCTAAAGGCAGACAGCAAATCCAAGTCTTTTGAGTCTCACTCATCAATTTTCTCAACTTGTTTTTCAAAATTCCATTGTACCTCTCCACCAGTCCTGCTGACTGAGGGTGATAAGCACAATGTTTTTTCAAAGAAATCCCAAAAAATCTCCCAAGCTGATGTATTGTCTGGTTTTAAATGTGTTCCATTGTCACTATAGATTCTTTCCGGTATGCCAAATCTAGGAATGATTTCTTTCACTAAGGCTTTTGCTACTGTTGCTGCATCCGGATTCCTGGTTGGAAAAGCTTCTACCCACTTTGAAAACATATCTATGATCACTAAACAGTATTTTTTCCCTTCACATTTATTCAGTTCTATGAAATCCATACAAATAGTATGGGACGGATAGGTGGTGTTGGAAAGCTCCCTCGCGGTTTAAATGCTCCTGTGCATGATGTTTGCTACAAATATGACATGTTGCACAAAATTTTTGTGTATAATTCGTAAATCCGTATGTTTGGAATGTTTTGTTAACTAACTGTACCATCCCCCCTGTTGAGACATGGCTCTGCCCATGACTCAACAAAGCTGCATATCTAAATAAATTAGATGGCAATATTGTTTTTCTCTTTGGAGATGTACAGTCCCTCTTCAAGGATTGCTCCTCGTTTATCCACTTCTGCTTTTCTGCTTTTGTAGCTAATGTCTGCATTGTTTTTAACATTTCTAAATCTAGAGTCTCAGAAGGTTGTAGTTCTTCATTTAAAAACACAGTTTCTAGGTCTGAGGCAGCTTGCTTTGCAGCTGCATCAGCCCGAGCATTCCCTTTTGAAATTCTATCTTGTTGCTTGGTATGGGCTGCACATTTACAGATAGCTATTCTAGTGGGTAACTGAATAGAATCTAACAGGTTCAAAATCAATTGTGCATGATTAATCGGTTTGCCAGTAGATGTTATCATTCCCCTGTTTTTCCACTGTTGTGCAAAGACATGCACTGTAGAGAAAGCATACTGACTGTCAGTATATATGTTAACACATTTGTCTTTCACTAAAGTGCAAGCACGTGTCAAAGCTATCAATTCTGCTGCTTGAGCTGACAGGTTATGTTGCAGGGGTTGTGCTTCTATGATTTCGTTATCAGTCACTACTGCATAACCCACTAGGTTCTTTCCTGTAGGACCTCGTCTACAGGACCCATCCACATAAAATGTCACCTCTGCATCGGCTAAAGGCACATCAGTAAAATCTTGTCTAGGTGTGGTTATTTGTTCCATTTCCTGTAGGCAACTGTGTGGTGTGCCATCTACAGGAATCGGAAGTAATGTCGATGTATTTAATGTCGTGCATCGTTCAATTGTCATATGGGGTTGACTCAATAGTATGGTCATACAAGAAAGATGTCTGGCAGGGGATAAAAATGCTATTTTTTCTTGCAGTAAAATTATCGCAACTGCATGAGGTACTCTCAACGTGAGAGGATGAAACAATACCACTGAGGCCGAAGCTTGCACTGCCATAGCTGCTGCGACAACTGCTTGTACACAGGGTGGTAATGATCGTGCCACCGGATCTAACTGTGATGAATAGTAAGCTATGGGGCGTTGCTTGCCGCCATGTTGTTGCGACAGTACTGACGTCATATATCCCGCCACAATCTACAGTCTGGAAAAATCTCTTATGGTAATTTGGAAGCCCTAAAACTAACGATGAGACTATCAGTTGTTTTAGTCTGCAAAAAGCTGCTTCTGCTTCCGTGTCCAATGTAGTGTTTCTTGTGCTGCCATTGGTGTTTTAAATATTAAATCAGCCAATGGAGCCGCTTTCTAAAGCATAATTCGCATCCAACTTCGACAAAATTAGTCGCTCCCAAGAAGGACATCATTTCCTTTTGGTAGTTGGTCTAGGTGCTTGTAAGATTGCTGTTTTCCTATCTTCATCTAATGTTCTACCTTCTTTGGATATCACATATCCCAGGTATTTAACCTGTTCTTTCCAAAGTTGCAATTTATGTTTATTCACTTTATGCCCTTGCTCAGCTAAGAATTTCAACAATGCTACTGTGTCTTCCCTACATTGCTGCTGGGTAGGAGCTGCAAGCAAGATGTCATCTACATAAAGTAGTACTTGGCTGCCCCCTGGTGGAGAAAACCCCGCCAGGTTGCTAGCCATCTCTTGTGCGAATATTGTTGGACTTTCACTATATCCCTGTGGTAGTCGGGTGTACGTATACCTTTTGCCCTGAAATGTGAATGCAAACCAATGCTGGCTGTCAGGGTGGATAGGTATTGAAAAAAAACGCATTGCTAATATCTACCACGGTGAAATATTTTTGTTGCGGCTTCAAATCATTTAACAAGGTATGCGGGTCTGGCACCGTAGGTGCCCTTGGTATTACCGCATCATTCACAGCCTGTAAATCTTGTACCATCCGCCATTCCCTGTTTGCTTTTTTAACAGGAAATAGAGGAGTATTACATGGTGAATCCAAGGATTCTACCAGTATCCCTTTCTTAAGTAATGCCATTATGATAGGTTTGATTCCTTGTTCTGCATCCTTGCTCAAAGGATATTGTCTTTTCCTTGGTCTAAAGGCCGATTTTGGTGTAATAACTACTGGCCCTGCTGTTCGAATAAGTCCTACATCCGATTTCCCTGTTGACCAAAGAACATTTGGTATTTTACTCAAAGCTTTTTCTTCTTCTTCTATCAAGAACGCCAGTCAGCTGTCTTCACTCTGTTGTAAGTGCACAGCTGGGCGTGCTTGCGTTAACCAATTTAGTTTTTGTTTCTGTACTCCTAAGTCCGATAACTCTAAGTCAGTTAGTTTCTCCCATTTTGTCACTTTGTCACCCAAGTCTACCCACCTAACATTCCTGTTCTTGGTTAGGCTAACATGCGGTAGTTTATTGGATTTGTACAATTCCAAGAACTCCTGAGGCAATGAACAACTCACTACACTATTGCCCTCAGTGTCCCAGTATAAAGTCCGTAGTATTAATCTATTTGCGGGATTCCTGAACAATTTTTGTTCATATTCTTTATCAGGTCCTGATGTGCTACAATAATATAGGGTACAATGTAACAAATGTTGCTGATCAACATCGAGGGGAAGCACCTTGCTGGTGGCTACATTCATCAGTTCCTTGGTCACTGCCCCTGGACCAGTTGTAACCAGATCCTGGCTGTACCAATAATAGGCCTCACCCTCCGATCGTACTACAAAAGCATCAGTTTGTCTCTGTGCCTCCATACCATTCATGGTAGGGACTACTGCTATGCCAAAGAGTTGCATAAGATCTCTTCCCAATAAGTTCATGGGGCATTTGGCAGAAAGTACTATTTTACTTCTCTGGGTTATACCGAGATGGGGTCAGTTATTGCTATATCATGGGAAAGTGGTTCCCTGTACAGCTGTCCGTTTGCTGCTTTCACTAATATGTAATCGGGTGACTCAGAATGTTCCGGTAACTTAGAAGGATGTATCAAAGTTCGTGATGCTCCTGAATCACACAAAAATTTGACTTCTCTCCCTTCCACCAGAAGTGTAACTTCCGGTTTAGTGTCTGTTAAATAGAGCTCCAAGCTCAGTAGTGCCAAGTCCAAAACTTCACTTTCCCCAACTTCTACATCCGGTTGCATGTCATTTGTTTCTTCTAAGGTATTTACATTATTTCCCTGCTCATTAGTCTCTCCTAATGACTGCCGAGCAGTATAACTGCCATCTAGTCAATCCTCATCATCCTTATCCTTTTTTTCCACAGGTGCCTTGCTCCTGCAATCTCTTGCCAAATGTCCCTTCTTACCGCAATTGAAGCACTCACCTCTTTTTTTCCTGTCCTCATAAAGTTCTGAGTTTCTGTCAGAACGTTTGTTACCCTGAGCATTTCGCTTACCCTTTTTGGCTGTTTGTACTACAAAAACTTCCGCACCGTCTTCAGCTGTGAAGACCTGCGTTTTTTTTTTTCTTTTTACTGTTAAAATGTTTTTCGGCATGTCTAGCATATTCTAACAAGGCTTGAAGCCTACTCGTTCGGTGATCTATCATATGCTTCGTAACAAAGCTATTGATAGGGGCAATGCAACCTTTTAAAAATGCATTCTTCAACTGCTGTTCATATGAGCTATCATTCTTTTGATTTTCAGGAATAGTCATACCACTATGGTTATTAAAACATTCTAATAATCTACCATAGTATGCGTCTACTGTTTCATTATCTTGTTGTACGCATTGGTTAATACAAGTCCAATCTGCCCTGGGTTTCCACTTTTCAGTAATGCGGTCTGTAAGACCCTTCAATCTAGCATCTAGTTCTGCGTCACTATGTGGGAGTGGCCTGAGTTGCGCGTCACGGGCATTCCAGGCACCACAAATCATGTGCCAGTCCGGACCTAAAATTTGTCTAACTACTTTTTCTACCTCTTCCCCATTCAGGTGGTAACTCAATCTCATGCCCTGTAAATCTTGTACAAATTTCTCAAAGTTAATTTTTGGATGGGGAATTCCCTCTGTAGCTTTCCGGATGTCCTCCGGTGTCCATGGTCTATACACTAAGAGAGTTGAGGCCTGGCCCTCCTATCCTGCCTGTGGGTTTGGTACTTCAATTAATGGACAGATTTCCTCACTCTCATCTAATGAATTTCCGCTTGGTTGAACATCTATAAATGTTTGACGTGTTCGGGATCTAGTCCCGATAGGTTCTCTTACAAATGGTTGTCTTAATATCCCTGTTGTCTCCGGATAACGTGGGGGGGGTCCAGCCCGCCCTCCTGCTTCATATTCTAAGTAAGGCATCGGAGGAGGTGGTAGGGGAGGGACCGATGCTACTATTGTATTATTATCCTCTTTGTCTAAAAACAATGCTTTTGCATTTTTATTTTTCTGTTCCCTTCGGTTCACTTCCTCAATCCACCTATGTGCTTGAGGAACGCCCAACTGTTGTTGTTTTTTTGCCTGACCTTCTGCGTCAGATTTTAACTGTTTCAAAAGTTTTACTAATGATATTTTATCTAATTTACCATCAAAGTCATACTTATTAACCCATTTTGAAAAATATCTCACATTATCTGCTCTTTGCAATTGCATATACTTTGCATCTTCTGTTAGGGGCGGGTCACGTGACCCTTTAGTGCATTCATTTCCCATGTCTCTGAAAGAAAAAAGAACTGTTACATAACCCTTTCTCTTGTACCACGTGGTATCTTATTCCCCGTATCCACAGTAGTGTCTAGAATAACTGTTTTACTTTGCTTTGTTTACTTCCTGATCTATGACTCAAGATACAATACTTCGACTACCTCTCTCCCTGCTATCACAAACCTTAGCAATAGCACAGTGTAACCTGGTCCCTGATCTAAAACAAAAACAAAGAGAGGAATTCTGCTTACCCGAGCCTCCCGCTTACTGTTTGGAAACTTCTTTTTAGGATCCAGTTTTCCGCTTTTCGGCCACAGATCAGACAAGTGGACAGCCTCTTTAGATACGACAATTCAGTCGGAGGTCTTTCCTTCTCCTGCGCAGGTTTTGGTGCCACCTATATACTCTGACCTGCAGCTTACCAAGGGAATTCCGGCACGATTAGGACCAAAATGTTAAATAAATTTGTTAAAGTCAGACTGTAAAAATCATCTGGCATTCAAAAACAATGTCAGTCAATAACAAACAGTAATGCAGGAAAGCTCAAGTATCTAAAACTCTAATACTCTAATGTACATTAGGAGGCAAAAAACCATACAGAAACTTGTACAGAATTTTGTCTGATTTTATTGGTGAGACACATGGTATTTTATACACTTTACTATCAGCTTTTGCCCACCTCACTGACGTGGTCAGTGACAGGGTCTTTACATCATAGTAACTTATGAAAAAGTGCTGAGATGGTGTTTTTCAAAAATCTTTTTCCCATGAGAATATTACAGCCTTGCAAGCACCTGGTCAGTCACAATGTCCTTCCGAGGATGTAGCCAATTCAAGGCTCTTAGATTAGTTCAAATACAATGGGTGCATGTCTTCTTTAATGCTTCTCTTTGTTCCTCTCTTGTTTACCAGCTGGACACCATCTCTGATAGTGCACAAGGCTATTCTTCTGGTGGAAGCAGGAAAAGATACACATGCAGACAGATTTATTATTTTCTAACTTTGCAAAATAATCTTTACTGACAGACATGAGCCAGGCCGCTAACGCTGCCAAGGCCAAATTTCTAATTACACTGCAGCTTATGCTTCAAGCAATAATATGCGAGTTTATTTCTACTATTATTCTAGTAAAACAGAATTAAATGCATTACATATCATACTATTTTTCAGCCTTTGTTCCCTATATAGATTTGAGCACATTTATTCCTGTCTAAAGCACACATTTCTCTATATATTTGACCACACAACTTATATATGTTTGAATGTTTGAATACACATTTTCCTAAGCAGCATATATGTAAATATATTTTCCTAGGCAGCATGTATGTAAATATATATTTTCTAGGCAGCACATATGTGAATATATATATTTTTCTAACAGTGTTATTAAAGTACTTGCTTTGCACTTGATTTCTTCAGTGGATTCTTTCAGTGGAGATTCCTTATATTGTTGGATTGAACATTGTGATATATTTTTGCTGCCTCCCTCCATCTAAATCTTGGATTTTTCTATATATATATATATATATATATATATATATATATATATATATATATATACACACACACACACACACATATATATATATATATATATATATATATATATATATATATATATATATATATATATATATATATATATATATATATATATATATACACATATATATACACACACACACACACACACACACACACACACACACACACACACATATATATATATATATATATATATATATATATATATATATATATACACACACACACACATATATATATATATATATATATATATATATACACACACACACACAAACACACACATATATATATATATATATATATATATATATATATATATATACATATATATAGACACACACACACACACACACACACATATATATATATATATATATATATATATATATATATATATATACCCCGGGATTCATGAACCTTGCGCCAGGCGCACGCATAGCGTAGGCGTTGTAATGCCAAATATGGCCGCTGAGCGATTCAGGTACGATCCAATCCCACGTGCACTACCGGCGTGCGCCGGATCTGTGCCGCCTCCGGCGTAGGTATGCTAAACACCCCATGTGTGGTGTTGCACCATGCAAATGAAGGCATATAGCGATCCACGAAGTGGCGCAGGTGTAGCATAAGGCCACGGCAATGTAAACCAAAAAAAACGGTTTACATTTTACCAAACATAACATAGGAGTAACGGAAGGCTGTCAGCATCAGGTATCACACTGTTGCCATATGCCAATGGCGAAAGACACAGAGAATGTCAAAAGAAAACATGCACAACATGTAAATAATAACATAAATGGTATGTCCACAGAAACTCACAGCAGAACCCCAGGACATTTCTGCGGAAGGTGCAAAACAATGAAATAATATGACAATGTTATAAAACAGCAGCGTAATACACATCAGCTTCACAGCCACAATACACCATGGTATGCATGGAAAGCCACAACCACGGTGCAAGGGTTGCCAAGGACTCGCGGCAGTGTTCGGCGTGGTAACTATGAATTAGTAGTCAATGGCATGCAAATGAGGCAGATAATACTCAATCCCAAAACCCCCGCCGGCATAAGGCTGTACCAAACGGCGCAGCGGTAATACACCGAGCAGTGGCTCAGAGGGAATACATGTCACCTGCAGAGGGGTGCGCCACTGTAGGAGGAAGCACATTGGAGCTCAGCAAACCTGGGCTGTACATTGCACATCACAGCTGCAGGACCGGCGTGTGGGGAAATAGTTGAGCTGAGAGCACACAATGCGCACAGAGGTGCATGTGCACGAGGATGACTACGTTCCCTTAACCCAGTCATGTGACGCTCGCCCCGCAAATAACATCGGAAACAGGAAGGTGATGTTGAGAATATGAGGAAATGCGGAAGCAGTGTAATTGGAGTAGTAATGAGCAATCAACACTAATCAACCCACGAAGGCCAATCAGCGGCAGCTGACAACTCTGCATGCAGAAACCTGCAAAACGGGATAGGGGAGGCATATGAATGCAAACAAAGTAGGGGAGGTAGCAGATTGCAAAGAGTGAAGACCTGACAGACCAGAGCCAAGCAGACAGGCAGCATAACGGCGGCGGCACACAAAACGCACGATATGCCATGTCCCAGAAACTACACATGACAGGGCTCTGCAGGATGCATGCCAGGAAATAGTAGGTGCAACGTGCAGAAATAGTAAGGGAAGGTCGAAAGGTAATCCATTGCAGGCAAGAGTAATGCAACACCAAAGGCAACAGCATTGCAGTGCCAACGGTAAAACACGGAAGATAATCCCCAGATACGGCCGCACAGAAACACCCTATGACATCACCGGGTGTACAGCACAACAGTATAAAGTGTGAATGCACACAACACACAGCCGTGTATTCCCAAACGCCGCACCATAGGTGTAAACACACGGGGAACTTTTAAAATGTACATGTTGGCTGCTGCCGTGGCCGTGATCCATCAGCATGTGTTAGAGACAGACGGTGTTGTGGAGGAGGGTGCCGACAACTACCATAGGCCTTAGAGGAGAAGGAGAGTGTTCAGACCAAGGGTAACCTACCAGGGGCTACAAGACCTGGAGATAGTAGAGCGTTGCAGGTTGGATAGGGACACGTTACAGCAAATAGTGGAGCTGTGCCGGCCACGCCTGAGAACAAGAAACAACAGAGGGGAGCCCATCCCAGTGGACACAAAGGTATGTGTAAGCTTGCGAATACTGGCCACAGGTACCTTTCAAAGGCCAACTGGGGATATAATGGGCATCTCACAGGCATCAGCATCCAGGGTACTACACCAGTTTCTGGATGCCATGTTACCACATGCCAATGAGCATATATACTTACCCAGATCTCAGGAGGAGTTGGCTAGCAATATGCGCCACTTCCACCATGTGGAACAATACCCGGAGGTACTGGGTGCGATAGACTGTACGCACATACAAATCAAGTCACCACCTGGGGAGCAGGGTAGACGCTACCTAAACCGCAAGGGATTCCCCTCCATCAATTGCCAGGTCGTGTGCAATGCGCAGGGCATTATCATGGACGTGTGTGCTGGCAGCCCTGGAAGCTACCACGACTCCCATATCTGGCATGCCTCACAGCTGTACCAGGCATTCGCCAGGGGGGACATCCCATAAGGCCACCTTGTGGGGGATGCTGGCTATGCACTGGAGCCGCGGATGATGACTCCCATCAGAAATGCACACACACACATGCAAGAACGCCATAATGAGGCACACGCACAAACCAGAATAATCATAGAGCGTGTGTTTGGGATGCTGAAATCACGGTTCCGGTGCTTGGATACATCCGGTGGAGCCCTGCAGTACTCTCCTGGCACATGTGGCCACATATTCATAGTATGTGCCATGCTACATAATATGATCCTGCGGAAGCAGCTGCTGCAGGGACATAATGGTGAAGGGCCACAAAGCCCACCACAACTGCCAAGGCCAGTCCAGGCACAGAGGGTTCAGGACCATGAACACACTGTGCCAGCCCCAGTAGGCAGATGGAGGCGTACCCAATATGCCTATGCCCTGGCAAAGAGGGAACGTATAGCACATACTCTGACAGCATAGGCCCCATGGACTGACACCTCCCTACCTGCACACACAGTGAAATGGACGGCACACAAACATGACCACCCCTAAAGTGTACCGTATGGGTGGCCACATGTGTGACTCCAACATAGGCAGCCCCCAAACACTGTACACCCAACAGCCAGCGGAGCATGGAACGCCAACACCTGAACCGTACGCGGGTCCTACAGCAGACGGCGTTGCTATATGCTGCCACGTTCACCGCAAGGTGTATACATATAAACATGTATATATGTGCATATACATATATGTAGATAGATATAATTACATATATAGAAATATATGTACACATATACATATAAGTACTACAGGTAAGACAGGGAATCAGAGGGATGTAAGGTGACAGAGATGTAACACGCGATATCTGTACATAGTATACATAGTGAAACGACAACCTGAGCATCCGGGAGGTTTAACAGAAGAGGATACCGCCAACCATGGAAAGGGCAACATACCGAAATGCATAACCGCGAGTCGGAATGATCGCCAGGCCACAGTACAGTAACAGTACATGCGCGGGTAATACTATGATGATATGAGGGGGGAGGTAGACACCACCGCCGGTGACGTGGCACACGCAGGTACTGTGTGCAACCGTCCCCGTGAGTCCCGTAGTATGTGTATGTGTGAGGTGAGGGTGCCATGTGTGTCGCTGTGCGAGTGTAATGTGTGTGTCTCTGTAATATGTGTATGTTGGTGCCATGTTAGAGGCAGAGTGGAATAATATGTGTAGGCATACAGTACATTAGCCACAGGCATATCTACACCAGTAGCCCCAAAGTAATAGTGAGAGCACCACCCTGGCTAGGCGTGTGGCGATGTATAACGATGCAAAGTGACAATGTCCCAGAATGTAGCACAGGAATATACCCCACAGGAAATGGAAAGGACGTATGTACTAATCATGACCGTATGTATGACACCGATATGCTAATTGCAAAACGATACGTCGGCAAAGTCACACAGCAATAGGTATGTACCGCGGAAATACGTATGTGCTACCTCGGTACTGACCGTGGCCACGTATCATCCCGTAAACACCGCTGTGTGTTCTACAAGTGTCAAACAAGCAATCCCCACCTGAATCGGTGGCAACCACTGGCAAACAGGCCATCCCAAGAACAGTACCACAATGACTGTAAATATCTGGGACAGAATGACAAGGGATAGTCGTCACGTACAAACAACCGCTGATATACCACAGATGTGACGGAGGAATACATGCATGAAGCACACACGCAGGCGATACCAACACCACATGACAACAACACAACCTACACTCCCAGACCAACAGACAATTAACTGTCAACTCCCCAGGCAGGGATGGAGCACACAGACAACCATACTGTGTATGTAGAGATGCAAGGCCCACAACCCGTATCCGTCACCTACAACCTCCGATATCCCCCATCGTACATATTAAAGGGATACAAGCCATAATAGCAGCACAAACATACAGGCAGTCAATGACATCTGCATAACCGCAACATCTCGCATGGGAAACACAATCAACAGCGGATGCATACTTGCATGCGTTGTTTAAAGGAATACAACAGCTATGTTACACATCCGAATGCAAAACGCCATCAACAGACGCCATCAGGACAGGGACACCCACATGTCAAACCTAATACCATACCCAACACACACAATCCACGGCTAACAACACTGCGAAATGTACCTGTCGCCACACATAGCGGCTGCAGTTACACATAACATAACACAATACAGACCATCTCCATGAAGGTAGGGAAAATAGCCAAAGGCCAGGTGAGGAATCCAACCATACCCCAGTTACGACGCGTAATGTCCGAATGGAGTAGATGCACAGGTGATATGCGCACAATTACACACTGAGTAACAGCAATTGGTGAGTTCAACCCACATATTGCAGGTATCGACGGATATAAGGATGACTCTCAGGATATTCAAACCGTATGCTCATACCGAAACAGCAGTGTACAACCGAAAGAGTAATAAATAGGAATACCGATACACGGAACGAAAAACGGAACGAAACACCGACAAGGTATGTAGAACACACGATATGTACGGGTGTGTAATGCATGATGTGTATGATGAAGCTGTACTGTATGGGAATGGTGTTTGTAAGTAATGATACTTGTCCATAATGCAGAGAGTGGTGAAAGGTGGTTATGTAGTGCTATCCTGCTGAGCATACCAACGACTGTGGACACCGTGTGCACAGCAGTGGGACATCATGTACACAGCCGAGACACCACAAGGGCTGCCACAGGGGGGCATAAGAGAGAACAATGCCAGACCACACGCCGATGCTGGCAGTGGATGTCCAACAAGGAAGTGGCATAGCAGGGGATAGGACATGTATGTATACTGTCACAACACACATGTGTATGGGCATATACCATCGATGTCATACGTAATGTGCGCCCAACGTGCACGTATGCCTTGCAGTAGGGGATACTATGTCAACTATGTGTAATGTAAAGCTGTCATGGTGGATATGCCAGACATTATACACAGTATCACAGGCATATCATGCATAATGGAGGTATTGCCTATTGTTATGTACAATAACAGGATGCATATGGCCTGTAGGTATGGGACAGAGTAGTAGCATCATAGCCATCCGAAATGGAAGGAACACCAAGTAACCATTCCCAAACGATCTGTAGCAGGTGCATCGTGGGCAACAATGAAGTCTGGCAGGTCCATGTGTAAACACATGTGCAGTGTACACAGTAGTGTCACCTCCCCATGGTAGTGTCCTGTGAACAGCAGAGGCGGGTGTCAACTGCATGTTTACACAGTACTGCTGCTGTGGTGGTACCATGACTACGTGTCACTCAAACAGCAAGGGAGCTATCACATGAACAGTGCCACTGTGTGTCCCTGTGGGATGTGCACAGGACCTATGTTCCACAGCATGGTGTGTGTTGTGTCTGCGGAAGTAACACAGAAGCCCAGCCCATGCATTGTGGCATGTGTGCACATATCCATGAGCAGTCCGTTCACACTGCCCACTGCAATTGTCATGTATGAGGAGTATATGCATCAGTAATGCGGAAGACATGGTCCGTGTCAGAGCAGAAGACACCCCTGTGTATGTGGTATGCAGATGTGTACAGATGTGTTTTCCATCTATCAGCCGCATATGTAAACTGTCCGAGCCTGGTACACATCGTGGCATGACAATGCTGTGCCATGTAAAGTCTTAGCCATTGTGGAAGGTACACCATAAATGTGGTATTGTACCCTTGACCGTGTGTAGATGTGTGTATTCCACAGGTACAATGGCTACCTATGTACCAGCATCACACACAGTACAGATAGGTGTGGCCCTGCAGAAGTGTATCCATGCCACAGTGGAATACGGTAACCACAGGACCATGTGGGGCATTTGTGTGTACAGCAACCATGTACAATGTGATATGTATGTACGGGGCCAGTATCCATGTGATAGTCATTGGGTGAATGTTGCTATGCAAAGGTGATGTGCATGCACCATGTGTCATGCATCCTGATGCCATGATACCCACATGATGTATCTGCCACACTGACACCCGTATGGTCGTTATCGGTATGAGCTGGTGGAGCTATAATGGTGCCAGGTATGTAGATGTGGGATATCTAGGCATGGACAGTACTCTGTGACAGCATGTTGTGTATGTAAGCAAATAGTGAACATGAGGGGCCCCATGACTGAGGACTGTGTAATGCCATATGTACCTGACATGTAGTAGGTACTATGATATGCTTGCACCACTGTGTGTCCTGTCCAGGAGTCATATAGCCTAACATCCTGAGACACAGGGTATGATGTGAAGGTGGATGTGTACGTTGCCAATACCAGAATGTGGAATGTTGCTGAAGGGCAATGTAAGGACAACGTCTGATGTGTACCTGTGTGACATGTTGTGCAATGGGTGCAAAGGTACGCAGTAGTGCATTGCATGCCCACATGTCCCACACAGGTGAATAGCCTGAACATACAATACAAAGAGGGTGTTGGATCATAGCAACCCACAAGAGGAGATGGGTACGGGTGGCAACCCACTACCACCTGTCCGGGTAAGGTGTGCATGTCCATGACACATTAGCACCTGAGATGTTAGCAGTACAGCTGTACAGGGCGGCATGCATATTCGATCACTAATACCCCTGTGTGTTCCACCACTGGCCTGTTGACAGACAGACACCAACACAATGTGCAGCATTGACATGTGCACAGCACATCACCGCTGGCTACTGTAGAACAGGTTTACCGTGTAGACATGTGCACAGAACATCTGCGCCAGCCACAGTCAAACATGGTATGTGTTGAACCCCACCATCATTGTAGCCCATGCCACAGACAGATGTTCATGCATCTGTGTATGTACGGCTGGGAATGTCCCTGGCCTAGCAGTATAGCTGTGTCAGTGTTGCGAACAACATACTGAATGGGCTGGGTGTGTGAGGTGTGCGTCATACGTGTATGGTCCGATGGATGATACCATCAGTGCCCCCGCTATGTGAACATCCCTGTCCCCATAAATGGATACCTATGCTGTGCCCAACACCACGGTCCCTGTGGGAGGGATGGTGCTGTGTGGTGCACCTGCTCACATGGCGGTGGCAGCAGGCACTGGATGTAGACATATGTGGTACCCATGTCAGGCCAGGCTACCATCCATGTGCATGGGATATCATTGTGTGGGCACATACAGCACTGTGTTGAACAATATCACAGCACATAGCACCTGTCAGGGGTAATGTGTATGCATGGATGTGCGATACCAGTATGCACCATACACACCCCCACCAAGCAGCATGCTGCCTACCTTGCAGAAGGCCATTGTCCACACCATGATGATAGACATGTGTAATGTCCATATACACATAGCAATGACATATGGAATGGACAGCCACCCTACCAATATCAGTACCCCCCAGGTGAGACACATCCCTGTGCCATGTATGTGACATACCCTGTCATACCATGCAGCGCTGTCCAGCAAGGCTGCACGTGCTATCACAGTCATACATGGTGTGATGGCCAAATGGCACTTGCACTAACAACCATCCAGAGCAGTAATGTGGCACTGATGCACCTTGTGGTGTCACAGGTGCTGTGTGTTGGCGTGTACAACGTGCGCGCACACATGCTATGTATGACCATCCCTGCTAATGTCATATGATTACACAATGTCCCATGTGTATCACATGTGCAATACAGGTGAGCCGTGGCAGGTTGTCCAACACCTGTACAGTGCTGTGTAGATGTACATGGCACAACACATGCATGTACAGGTGTCCACGTGTATGTGTGCAGTGCCACTGCTGACGTCCATAATGGCTGCGTCCGTGATGCCTAGTGACATATACACAGCATCCAGGTGAACAGTAGAACTGTGTGCACATTGGGACACGTGCCAACTGGTATGAACACAGGTGCAGGCAGGTACACATGTCCACAGCAGGTTACCATCAACATGGTGTGTGTACAGTGTGATGAGTTGACACACAGATATGATATGATAACCGCTGCTTAACGGTGTGACAGCAACACGTCAGCTGTGTCAGTGCCATGATGCATCGCAGAGATTACTGTGCAGATGTCGTACATGTCATAGCAATGTATGTCCAGCGGTATGCCAGTACATCAGTGTAAATGTGACCTGTCACCATCATTATGTCTTACAGATAATGCCTCGTTCACGGCTGCCAGCCTTCAGCCGCCAGGAGGATGACGTAATCATACCGTTGCTCCATGACAACTATGACCTGCTATTCAGCCATGGTCCACAGCAAGCACAGCAGCGGGATGACCTGTGGCAGGATATGCGCAGGAGGGTGAACGACGCGGGTGGAAACAACCCCACCTACCAGCAGATACGCCAACAATGCATGGACCTAATACGGCACGCGAAACAGCATGCCGCCACAATCGCCAGAGAACAAGGTGGAACAGGTGGTGGGCCACCAAGCCAGCCCCCACTCACACACACGGAGGAGCTCCTGGCCAGTCTGGGGACACCCAGGGAACATCATGCAGAAACACTCGCTGCCATCGTGGAGGTGGGTGTCTCCCAACCAACGAGCCTGTAGGTGCCTGGTAAGTCAGTCTTGCATATGTGTATGATAACTGCCGTAGGTGTGGGTGTCACAGTACACAACGTAATGTACCAACACATGCCAGGTATATGGCCACACAAGCCACATACTACAGTATGCTATGTTGTGTTTGCAGACATGTGCATAACACATGCTACCACACAGGTACATGATGTGACATGCACAGTGCTTACTGTGGCTACAGTCATGGATAATGTTTATACTGTTGTGTCGCCCCTATACAGGTACCTCTGGCATGTCGCACAGCCATGGGTCCGTCGCAGGTGAGACTGTTGTTAGTAACAGGCATGTTACAGTGTATAGATATTCGCCATGTGGACAGGTATGACATGCACAACTGGGTTCTGCTCCAGTCACGGTATACAGGTTGCACCACCTGACACACACGCCACCCATGTACAGTAGATACAACCATTAGTATACACCGGCATGAAACCACAGAACCCGTCAGTGTGATATGTGCAGTCAGCTATGCATACAATGGTGGAGGTGTTCTACAATGGCTGCATATGTATTATGCATTGGAATGCCATTTGTGGTACGCACACAGTACCACATAGTGAGCTGTGATCTGGCCAGCACACAGGTGTTACCAATGTGACATATGCCCCTGCATTGTGTGCACACGTTGTGACATGGCACATGACATGTCCCACGCACGTGGTGTTCTGTCTGCAATATTGTCACACCATGACATGACCTACGCCCAACATAGCACACATCAACACTGTCTGCATAGCCCTCTGGATTGTGACACCTCCGACTTGTATGGGTGTATGTCACATGGGCCACCACAGGGATGGGTACACGATGCCCATCACACACAATTGTCCATGACCCAGTCAAACATGGCCATGGGTGATACCTACAGGCATGTTGCCACACAGTACATCTGGAGTGGATAGACACCGTTGCACATTGTCCACACATAGTGCAATCATAGCTGTAGTGGACCACCTGTACATTTGATGTGGTACACCAGACAACCGGAATGCCTGTCTGCAGCCACCGGAGGTCCCACCAATGTCTACCATGTATGTGCTGTGGAACTGACTGTGTTGCAGACATGGCAATGCAATGCGTCCATGTTATGCATCGCACAGAAACATACCTGTGTCCTGCTGCCATGCAGTGGCACAGTGCCTGTACTCCCCACTGTATAGCTATGTACACGGCTCACACCAACCACACCTGCACAGACATCTTTGTTACACATGCATTCTATCTGTTTCCTGTACACATAACACTGCACTGTGACGTCCAGTATGATGCGGTGCATGTGGTGGGACACCATTGTCACATGTCCACATGTTATCGCACATGTTGGTGGAGTACATGTCAAAGTGATGCCAGCCATGTGTACTGTTAACCTGCCTGTGGCCACACGGTGTATCACAGTGATGCATGCAAACTACCATGAATGTGTGTACTGCATGCCTACTGAAATGACACCTGCTTGATGTAGTGTGCACCCCAGGGGCAGTATGCATACTACCACTATTAATGTCTGGCCTGCATTCACTGAGCTGTGGTGTGGTAATGCTGCATGCCATCTGCAATATCACATGCATGATGTGTCTGCGTGTGTGTGTGTCTGCGTGTGTGTGTCTGCGTGCGTGTGTGTGTCTGCGTGTGTGTGTGTCTGTGTGTGTGTGTGTGTGTGTGTGTGTGTGTGTGTGTGTGTGTGTGTGTGTCTGCGTGTGTGTCTGCGTGTGTTTAATGTATCTTACAGTATGTCTTTGTATTCACAGGTGGTGTAGGTGCGTTCCCCTCCTGCGGTCCATCTGATGCTAGTGCCCCCTGGCACACATATCACCCTGTGCATATGATGAAGCCTCTGCCGCATGACTGTCATCCACACCATCGGTGCACAGTTATGCAAATATATTCTGATGCACAGGGTGGACAAGATAGTGAGAGGTGTATGTGATACCTGTGTACGCATAGTGTGTCATGTGTATGTTGCAGTGGTTGTGTATGACAAGTGACAGGTGCATATGTGACGTGGGTTGTGTACTGTCATCATGCAGCAGACATACCATGTAGTGCAGGTGCAGCATACATTGAGATGTGCACACGGTATGTGTGACGGTTACATGTGTAGCACCATGTTGGTTCTGTTAACCTGTATGCCTCATATGGTGTACTTGCATGTGCCTACTGGGAGCACTGTTATCAGTCTCCCACGTGTAGCTGTGGGTTACCCACAGGCACATCTGGCAATATCAGCATACCACAGGTACCCGCAACCTTCCTGGACACCTACATAGGTACATAGGTACATACCAGGCTATGTGCCCTATGGCACGTGTAAGCCTAGCCAGAGTGTGTGTGGCTTTCACCACCCCTTAGGATGAGGATACTATATCCATTGGTCTGCTGTCCCTCTGTCCAGCAGTGACACAGAGATGATGCCTGGGGCATACCTACGATCTCCCATCCACACGTCAGGATTACTCTTGGACAGAGTCAGTGAGGGGCTCTGCTTCACAATGTCTGTTTGTCTACCCATATTAGCTATTACGTGGCCTATTTATATCCATGTGTCATATATACGGGACATAAGTCTGCTGTGTATACATATATACC
>NC_056726.1:487747387-487764545 GCF_019279795.1 Protopterus annectens | reverse complement strand
CACATGTTACGGAGACACACACATTACACTCACACAGCAATGCACACGGCACCCTCACCGCACACGTACACATACCACGGCACTCACGGGGACGGTTGCACACAGTACCTGCATGGGCCGCGATACTGGCGGCGGTGTCTACCTCTCCCTTCATATCATCATACTATTACCCGCGCATGTACTGTTACAGTACTGTGGTCTGGTGATCTTTCGCCTGTGATTTATGCATTTCGGTATGTTGCCCGTTCCATGGTTGACGGTACCCTCTTATGTTGAACCTCCTGGATGCTCAGGTTGTCGTTTCACTATGTATACTATGTACAGATATCGCGTGATACATCTCAGTCACCTTACATCCCTCTGATTCCCTGTCTTACCTGTAGTACTTATATGTATATGTGTACATATATTTCTATATATGTCATTATATCTATCTACATAAATGTATATACATATATATATATATGTTTATATGTATACACCTTGTGGCGAACGTGGCAGCATACAGCAACGCCATATGCTGTAGGACCCGCGTACTGTTCGGGTGTTGGCGTTACATGCTCCACTGGCTGTTGGGTGTACAGTGTTTGGGGGCTGCCTATGTTGGAGTCACACATGAGGCCACCCATATGGTACACTTTACAGGTGGTCATATTTGTGTGCCATCCATTTCACTGTGTGTGCAGGTAGGGAGGTGTCAGTCCATGGGGCCTACGCTGTCAGAGTATGTGCTATACGTTCCCTCTTTGCCAGGGCATAGGCATATTGGGTACGCCTCCGTCTGCCTACTGGGGCTGGCACAGTGTGTTCCTGGTCCGGAACCCCCTGTGCCTGGACTGGCCTTGGCAGTTGTGGTGGGCTTTGTGGCCCTTGACTGTTATGTCCCTGCAGCAGCTGCTTCCGCAGGATCATATTATGTAGCATGGCACATACTATGAATATGTGGGCACATGTGCCTGGAGAGTACTGCAGGGCTCCACTAGATGTATCCAGGCACCGGAACCGTGATTTCAGCATCCCGAACACACGCTCTATGATTATTCTGGTTTGTGCGTGTGCCTCATTATGGCGTTCTTGCATGTGTGTGTGTGCATTTCTGATGGGAGCCATCATCCACAGCTCCAGTGCATAGCCAGCATCCCCCATGAGGTGGCCTTGTGGGATGCCCCCCCTGGTGAATACCTGGTACAGCTGTGAGGCATGCCAGATATGGGAGTCGTGGTAGCTTCCGGGGCTGCCAGCACACACATCCATGATAATGCCCTGAGCATTGCACATGACCTGGCAACTGATGGAGGGGAATCCCTTGCGGTTTATGTAGCATCTACCCTGCTCCCCAGGTGGTGACTTGATTTGTATGTGTGTACAGTCTATCGCACCCAGTACCTCCGGGTATTGTGCCACACGGTGGAAGTGGCGCATATTGCTAGCCAAATCCTCCTGAGATCTGGGGATGTATATATGCTCATTGGCATGTGGTAACATGGCATCCAGAAACTGGTGTAGTACCCTGGATGCTGATGCCTGTGAGATGCCCATTATATCCCCAGTTGTCCTTTGAAAGGTACCTGTGGCCAGTATTTGCAAGCTTACACATACCTTTGTGTCCACTGGGATGGGTTCCCCTCTGTTGTTTCTTGTTCTCAGGCGTGGCCGGCACAGCTCCACTATTTGCTGTAACGTGTCCCTATCCACCCTGTAACGCTCTACTATCTCCAGGTCTTGTAGCCCCTGGTAGGTTACCCTTGGTCTAAACACTCTCCTTCTCCTCCGAGGCCTATGGTGGTTGTCGGCACCCTCCTCCACAACACCATCTGTCTCTAACACATGCTGATGGATCACAGCCATGGCAGCACCCAACATGTACATTTTAAAAGCTCCCCGTGTGTTTACACCTATGGTGTGGCGTTTGGGAATACACGGCTGTGTGTTGTGTGCATTCACACTTTATACTATTGTGCTGTGCACCCGGTGATGTCATAGGGTGTGTCTGTACGGCCGTATATGGGGGTTATCTTCCGTGTTTTACCACTGGCACTACAACGTTGTTGCCTTTGGTGTTGCATTACTCTTGCCTGCCATGGATTACCTTTCGACCTTCCCTTACTATTTCTGCACGTTGCACCTACTATTTCCTTGCATGCATCCTGCAGAGCACTGTCATGTGTAGTTTCTGGGACATGGCATATCGTGCGTTTTGTGTGCCGCCACCGTTGTGCTGCCTGTTTGCTTTGCTCTGCTGTGTCAGGTCTTCAATCTTTGCTATCTGCTACCTCCCCTACTTTCTTTGCATTCATATGCCTCCCCTATCCCGTTTTGTAGGTTTCTGCATGCAGAGTTGTCAGCTGCCGCCGATTGGCCTTCGTGGGTTGATTAGTGTTGATTGCTCATTATTACTCCAATTACACTTCTTCCGCATTTTCTCATATTCTTCACATCACCTTCCTGTTTCCGATGTTGTTTGCGGGGCGGGCGTCACATGACTGGGTTAAGGGAACGTAGTCATCCTCGTGCACATGCACCTCTGCGCGCATTGTGTGCTCTCAGCTCAACTATTGCCCCACACCCCGGTCCTGCAGCTGTGATGTGCGATGTACAGCCCAGGTTTGCTGAGCTCCAATGTGCTTCCTCCTACGGTGGCACACCCCTCTGCAGATGACATGTATTCCCTCTGAGCCACTCCTCGGTGTATTACCGCTGCACCGTTTGGTACAGCCTTATGCCGGCAGGGGTTTTGTGATTCAGTATTATCTGCCTCATTTGCATGGCATTGACTACTAATTCATAGTTACCACACCAAACACTGCCGCAAGTCCTTGGCAACCCTTGCACCGTGGTTGTGGCTTTCCATGCATACCATGGTGTATTATGGCTGTGATGCTGCTGTTTTATAACATTGTCATATTATTTCATTGTTTTGCACCTTCCGCAAACATGTCCTGGGGTTCTGCTGTGAGTTGTTGTGGACATACCATTTATGTTATTTTTTTACATGTTGTGCATGTTTTCTTTTGACATTCTCTGTGTATTTCACCATTGGCATATGGTAACAGTGTGATACCTGAGGCTGACACTCTTCCGTTACTCCTATGTTATGTTTGGGAAAATGTAAACCATTTTTTTTCGTTTACATTGCCGTGGCCTTATGCTACGCCTGCGCCACTTCGTGGATCGCTATATGCCTTTATTTGCATGGTGCAACACCGCACATGGGGTGTTTAGCATACCAACGCCGGGGGCGGCGCAGATCTGGCGCACGCCGGTAGTGCACGTGGAATTGGATCGTACCTGAATCGCTCGGTGGCCATATTTGGCGTTGTGACGCCTACGCTATGCGTGCGCCTGGCGCAAGGTTCATGAATCCCGGGGAAAGAAGTAGTAGAGATGACACTGAAAGAAAATAAAAAATAAGACTGATAAGATGTGGCATAGCTAAAACATTTGGTAAAGTGACTCATAAAGTAATGTGGCAGATTTTAGAGGCATGTGGCACAGGAGAAAAAATATTAATGTAATACAGAAATGTTCTGAAAATTCATGGGTACAAGTTATGATAAATGGATGAATGGGAAAAATAAGTATTAAGAGAGGAGTAAACCAGCGATGCCCAATGAGTATGTGTTTATTTGTATTGACAATGAATGCAGTAGTAGAGAAGATGTGAGATGGTAGGAAATGTTCCACTACTAATATGTGTGACATATGCAGGTGATCTAGTTCTAATAACAAAAAACAAGAGATGGATAAGTGAGGCTGTAATAAGGACTGAAAAGCTATTTAAAAAGCAGACGTGATAAAAAAATGAAGATTTGGTGAGATAAAAAATAGAAGATCTTAGGACTGACATATGGTTAGTATGAAAGTGCAATACATCAGTGGAGAGAGATAGTAGAACAAATAAAAAATGTTACCTTGGTGGAAAAGTTTTTTTTTTTACTTAAAAGTTTAGAAAAAGACATATATGCTGAATATGTATGTATTAGGATAAATAGCATATTTAGGGGGTACTATATTTATATATATGTTTCTAAATCAAATGGATAAAAGAGTTAATAGAGATTATTTAGCATATTTCGGGCTAAAGGCTGAATGTGGTGAAAAGAGGGATAATTTATAAGAAAATGGAAGTTGGTTTTCATATAAAAAAAATCCAGTGGTTCAGTTAACATCAACAAATTTTTATTTTGGGTAATGAGAACGGTAAAAAAAAGACAAAAAGAAATGATAGGTAAGATGCTGTTTGAAAAATATAAAAATTTATGAGAAGAACAGAGAAAATAAAAGAAAAAAGAGACAGGCTATAATAAAACAAAGATGACAAAAAATGTAATTAAGGACATTACAAATAAAAGAAAGTGATGGGAAAAATAATGGTATAATATAATTTTGGAAAAGTGTTATTTTTTTTCTTTTTGATGTACACATGAAGTAATGTTACAATGAACAAAACATGCTGGAGGGATAGGTTCCTGACCCAGAGACTCCCCATACTCTGGAATAGACTGCCCATACATGTCAAGCAGAGCGCCTCATTGGCCCTTTTCAAAAGGAACCTTGATGATTGGATGGGAGATAGGAAATTCACCCCAGGGATCATGTCACTCACCCTGCTAGACAGGGATCCAGAGAAGTAAATATTGTGGGAAGAAATATCCAGGGAATTGTTATGGCTAGGCTTGCATAGGCCCTAGGGCCAATAGCCTATTACCAACCTATGAACCTATGAACCTAACTAAAAGAAATTGAAAAAAGACTATAAAAGACAAAAGAAAAAAGGTTTGAACATTTTTACAATACAGAACATTTTTGTGGGTTATTTTATTGGGTGAAAAGGGAATATGAAATATGAGGTGATGGCACCAAGAAAAATGCAGTGACTGCAGTCAGTCAGTATGAGAATATGTTATATAGTCAAGAAAATGGAAGAGGATGATGTATTATATGACATAAGTAAATGGAAATGGAAGAAAGGTATGGGTGGTAAAAAGACAATATAAAAGAAAAATAATGAAGGAAATAGAACTGTTTACTTAAGTTATTTTCTATTGATAACCTGTCCCTTTGTGTTGATAACTAATAAATAATTTTAAGTACAAATTCTAAAATGATGTCATCATCATCTTTCAGCTGTTCCCATTAGGGGTCGCCACAGTGGATAATCTGTTTCCATTTCTTCCTATCCTCTGCATCTTGCTCTATCACACCAACCACCTGCATGTCCTCTCTCACCACATCCATAAACCTTATCTTAGGCCTTCCTCTTTTTCTGTTACCTGGTAGCTTCATCCTTAGCATCTTTTTCCCAATATACTCAGCATCCCTCCTCAGCACATGTCCAAACCAACGTAATCTTGCCTCTCTGGCTTTGTCTCCATACCTTCCAACCTGGACTGACCCTCTAATATACTTATTCCTAATCCTGTCCACCCAAGTCACACCCAGTGCAAATCTTAACATCTTTAACTCTGCCACATCCAGCTCTAACTCATGCCTTTTTGTCAATGCCACTGTCTCCAACCCATATAAGATAGCTGGTCTCACTACCCTCTTGTAGACCTTCCCTTTCCCACCCACTACATCCTGCCTGTACTCTCTTCTTCTCCTCTCTTCCACACTCACCATTACTCTGCACTACTGATCCCAAGAAATTAAACTCATCCACCTTCACCACCTCTACTCCTTGCATCCTCACCATTCCTCTATCCTCCCTCTCATTCACAAACATATATTCTGTCTTAGTCCTGCTGACCTTCATTCCTCCTCTCTAGAGCATATCTCCATCTCTCCAGGGTCTCCTCCACCTGTTCCCTACTCTCACTACAGATCACAATGTCATCTGCAAACATCATAGTCCACGGGGACTCCTGTCTGATCTCATCTGTCAACCTGTCCATCACCATTGCAAATAAGAAAGGGCTCAGAGCTGATCCTTGATGTAATCCCACCTCCACCTTAAATGCATCCATCACTCCCACTGCAGCCCTCACTGCTGTCACACTACCCTCGTACATATCCTGTACCACTCTTACATACTTCTCTGACACTCCTGACTTCCTCATACAATATCACAACTCCTCTCTAGGCACCGTCATATGCTTTCTCTAAGTCTACAAATACACAATGCAACTCCTTCTGACCTTCTCTGTACTTCTCCATCAACACTCTCAGAGCAAACCTCACACCTGTAGTGCTCTTTCCCAGCATGAAACCATACTGCTGATCACTAATCATCACGTCCCTTCTTAACATGGCTTCCACTACTCTTTCCCATAACTTCATGTTGTGACTGACCAATTTAATCCCTCTGTAGTTACTACAGCTCTGCACATCACCCTTATTCATAAAACTCTGCACCAAAACACTTTTTCTCCATTCCTCAGACATCCTCTCACTTTCCAAAAGTTCATTAAACAATCTGGTTAAAAACTCCACTGCCATTTCACCTAATCACCTCCATGCTTCCACAGGTATGTCATCTGGACCAACAGCTTAAAGCAAAATATTTCCCCAAAGCAATAATGTAAAAGAAAATGTTTGCTTTTAATGCAAAGTTTGAAATAATGTAAAAGGAAATGTTCTTTTTTTAAATGCAGAAATGTAACACGCAAGGCCTGAACTGCAAATTACAAATAGATATGGAAAGTACATGTGCTTAGCCCAGCAGCTATGTGAGAGTTTAACACATTTTAGAGCAATTTAGTAGAAAAGTATAAAACATGCTTAGTTTGGCTTTTCAGTTAATGCATGTGGTTTAGAGTTAGTTCACTGAAAAAGTATAAAATCATGCTTAGTTCAGCTTATCGGTGAATACATGTGGTTGTAGGCTTAAACTGTTATGGTAAATGGCATCCTGTTATGATAAATTGGAGCATACAAAGAAGGAAGTTGTTAAGACATTTGACATTTCAAAAGGAAATAACACAGACCTTTTGTGAGCCTCCGGATGCAGAGCTGAAGAAAATAAAATCCAAGCATACCAAGCAATGCAAAGATAACATGAACAGAAATCAGACATATAAACCGCAAAGATACTAAAAATATACCTGCTACTATCCAAAAAATGTATATAAGCGGAACATTGCTTGTTCTTTGTTAGAGCCATCTTGGTCAAGTGTGCATTGATCCTAGGCATGACACAGTTCATGAGAAGTAAGGACCTTTTTCTAGCTATGTTATAAGAGAACTGAAATAACTCAGACAGTATAACTGCTTGGCAATTCATGTTGCTTGTAATAAACTATTTAACGGATACAGTAGTATGGTGTCAATCTGTTATATCATTATATAAATAACTTGATAGTGGCAAGCCAGCTCAAATGTGACCTTACAGATTCATTATCAGCAGTTATTGTTCATTTATTTCCACAATTTCTACATCAATTCAGTAGGTCAACAGCTTCAGATGCTTCTCGTCAGTGAAATCTGAGTTTCATCACTGTAACTCTCCAGAGACTTTTCTCTACCAGTTCATCTGTCAAAGGAGACTATTTCTTCGGAGTGACTTTAGCCTGATCACCTATTTGTTGTCTATAAAAAATATGGTAAATTCTTCACAGTTATAACATGGATTCCATTAAAGACTTAAGTTTAAAATGCCCACATTCCTTAGTAATAGATTTACATGATACGCCAGACAAAGTCTGGTCTCTTTTACAAAAATGATTTGAATCTTCTATGTCAGAAGTTAAATGTAAATATGGTACTTTTAATGTTCAAAAATTTGATGAAGACTGCCTTTGTAAATGGATATATATGTTTATGATCAATACATAGGAACGTGTAAGACAGTTAGGGGAGAATGCTTTTTATGTGGCAGTAGATTTCTACAATTCTGTCTTCCATGTCACCAGAGTCTAGTATGTAAACCATACAATAAAATATATCATAGTTTGACACAGGATATGTCTAATTCTATTGATAATACGTTTTCAGACAAACAAAAGTTAAATAATTCTTCTGCAGTCATGTCCTTGTCAGATATGATGAAATCTATAGATGATTTTGTTCAACGTCTTGAGACTTTACCTTCTCATGACTTGATAAAAATATATGATGACTATTGTCATCAATGGAATAATGTTTGTAACAAGATTTCTGATGAAAAAAGTATAAATGAGCTTAAGTACAGAGGAAGGGGAAACCTGAAAGCTTTGCTCTTTGAACTTGTTTTTTA
Organism: Protopterus annectens; assembly: GCF_019279795.1. NCBI lineage: Eukaryota > Metazoa > Chordata > Ceratodontiformes > Protopteridae > Protopterus > Protopterus annectens. The sequence continues at coordinate 487,756,372 of NC_056726.1, read as the reverse complement.
TTAAATAAGTGAATGTTTCTGCTGTTTGTTTCTTGACTTGGATTTTGTTCTTTATCGAACCCGGTTTACTGCAGTGAGTTTCTTTCTTGTATTAATTAGAGATGGGATGATTGATCAAAGCAAATTCGATTCTGATTAGGGTGCGCCCCCCAACCAGGTAACCTCTCTGACTACTTTCAAATGCGGAAAGGACAGACATCCATTAGCGGACATATTGGTGGAGGGGACATTATGGAAGGTTGTTTTAATTGACATAGAGCATCAGTCTTGGTCACTAACAGATATCTGCCTTTTAAACCATTAAAGCACTCCTTTGTTCAATGTTTTGATGACAGTACTTATATGGCTATGGCTAGCAAACCAGTTACGATATGTTTCAAAGAAAATGGAACTCCTGTGGCGGGCACATTTCTTATGAATTCCATTTGTGGAACAACAGTTTTTAGAGTAGATATCTTAGGTAAACTGGGAATAGTACCTGACTATAATAACAGGGTTTTGTGGACCACCAGTAAAGATGACAGACCTAATACTGTCGAACAATTTTCCTGTTTTGTGATAGATATAGACAAGTACAAAAAAAGGCATTGGCATAGGACACTCAGTAATGCAGGACAAGTGGGAGAAAATTAAACCGCAATTTCAGCCATTGTGGGCTGTGTCAAAGATGGATTGTGGCAAATTACAAGTGCCAGTCACTGTAGGTAACCCAAGTGATTACATTCCACCATTTAAAAAGAAATATCCAATTCCCAAGAAGGTGAAAAAGGAAATGAAAAGGTGTATAGAAAAACAGGAGTGGGCAGGCATAATACACAAAGGTCATAGTCCCACAAATTCACCAATTTGGTCAGTGAAAAAGAAAGGTGGGAGTTACAGATTAGTCATTGATTTACATAAAGTTAATTAATACATGGCCCCTCGTGCACATTTGGCTCCGGGGGTGCCATAATTGGCAACAAGAACCTCAAAGTAAATGGTTCACAGTCATTGATTTAGCTAATAGATTTTTTTGCAGTTCCTTTACAAAAGATAAATTGGCAACGGTTTGCTTTTACCTTCGACAAGCAGCAGTATATAATGGCATGATTGCCACAGGGGTTTCAAAACAGCCCTGTCATTTTTCATCAAGTTGTAGAGGAAATTTTGAAAATGTTAGAGACAGATAACAGCAGATGACAGTGTCATTCAGTACACTGATGACATGCTCATTCAATCAGAAATGGTAGAACAGCATGAAAAACTCCTTAAAAAAGTTTTAAATACATTACAGGATGCATTATTCAAAGTTAATAGTGAAAGGTGCAGGTCTTCTCACAGCAAGTGAAGTTTTTGGGAACAATAGTCAATCCCACTGGAAGATCTCCTTGTAAGGAAAGAGTAAAAATAATTTTGGAATTGTTTCAGCCATTGACCATTTCTGAGTTGCATAAATTTCTAGGGATTATGAATTATAACAGAGTTCATAGAAGATTATGCAGCAGCTGCTGCACCCCTATATAAAATGATAGTAGAGCAAAATGAGGAACAACGTTTGAAATGGGGAAGGAAGGAGAAAGAGGCCTTTGAACTCTTAAAGAAAAAATTGTCACAGGTCACTGAACTGGTGGCACCTGATGTTAGGCAAAGTTTAATTTTACAGGCAGCTGCAGGGAATGAGACCATTTTGGCAGTTCTCCTGCAATATTGGCCTTAGGTAAGTGAGGGCAATGTGGAAAGGATACTCCAACCTGTGACTTTCTGCAGCCAAAAGCTAACTCCAGTTGAAAAGGGTACCACCCATGCATTCAACAACTTTTTGCCATTTATTGGTGAATCAAACAAACAGAATACTTGACAGTATTTCCAAAAATATTTGTACAGACACCGCATCAGTCTGTTTAGATTCTACTAAATTCCACAGAAATGAATAAAATCACAGAAGGGGGTGAGTCAGACCATTTTTGCAAAATGGATGACTTTATTCAGTACCAATAATCTGCAAATACAGACAGGGAACAAGTATTATCTTTCAAATCTTGTCAATTATGATGGAAAAGCTCATAATTTTGTCTAGAGTTTAGAGCACCCAGAAGCCTTGCCTTTAAGTGTACATTTTCAAAGCAGTTTACCCACGGTCTGTGTAGATGGAACGAGATTTTGGAAAGATGGAAAATATTTGACGGGATTTGCAGTAATACCAGGAGATGGCTAGAACCCTATTCTGAAGAAATTGTCAGGTTATATGTCAGCCCAAAAAGGCAGAATAGAAGCAGGAAAATATGTTTTACAACATTTTGAACCTGTCAATATTTACAGTAAATTTACATTTACTATGTGGTAAATTCCTTATGTTTACACATGGCAGTTTGGGCCAGAAGGGGATTCGTTGACAGTGTTAGCAAACCTCTAAAACATGCCCTAGTATTACAGGTGTTAGGACATTGATTTCCCAGAACAATTTACAGGAAAAGTTTAGTATTGTCAAAATTAAAGCACATCAAAAAAAGTGACACAGAAGAGGCTAGAACAAATGCCTTGTGGATGCCAAAGCAAAACAAGGGGCAGAGGCAGGTGAATGGTTATACACACATCAGTGTTTTGAGCAATCAGACAAGGTACTGTCAGCTGAAAAACCAGCACATGTAGAAATAGAGGATTTTACAGCCCTTCAAAAACAAAAAGGAATCCCTGAAGAATTGGGCAGCTGCATACCGGAAGAGGATACTAAACAGACAATATTTGTCTATCCAATGCCAGACAGGAAAAAATACCATACATCCCATGAGATCTAGCTAGACAGTTGGTCAAATACAATCATAAGATTTTGGGCCACATAGGTACAGAAAAACTATGGAGTACAGTGAAAGAAAAGATGTGGAATCCATGTCTAAAAAACTGTGAAAGGCAGTTCTAGACGAATGTTTGGTTTGTCTACAAACTAATGCAAATGTAAAGAAACCTCAATTGCATAGTGTACCAGTGGCAGATAGGCCAGAGTAAGCTATACAGGTAGATTATGCAGGACCTCTTCCAGCTGAAAAAGGGGGATTCAGATATTTGTTAGTGATGGCTGATGTTTTTTTCAAAATGGGTAGAAACAATTCCCACTAAAAGAATGACAGCTAAAGCCACAGCAGCAGCATTATGGAAAAACATTTTTGTCCACTGGGGATGGACTTGGGTCATAGAATCAGATAATGGACCCCAGTTTACAAGCCAAATAATGTGCCATTTGTGCAAAGTGTTGGGGATTCAGCACATGTTTTATGTTCCGTACCATTCACAGTCCAATGGAATTGCTGAAAGGATGAATCAGACAATCAAAAAAAGGTTAAAAAAGGTATGTTTGGAAGAAGGCAAGGACTGGATGAGATATTTGCCAGGTATCCTATTGAGAATTAGGGCTACACCTAACAGCAAAATAGGAATTTCACATTTTGAGGTGATGACAGGGAGGAAAATGCCCCTCACATTCCCTTGTGACCCAGAAACAGTGGATAATTGACCATTATGGACAGCAGCAGAACACCAAAAATGGTTAAAAGATATACAGGTAGTATGTGACATAATAGCCAGAGAACAGGCTTACCGTCTGTGGAAGGAAATGCCAGTGCTTTCTGAGGAAATGAAGCTACAGTGTAGAGATAAGATGTTTATAAAAAAACTTCCAGGAAGGGGGACCATGGGATAGTAACTGGCAGGGTCCCAATGAAGTGGTAGAACAGATAGGGCTATTAGTATACAGAGTACAAAAGGTAAATAAGGAAAACACTAATCCTAGCAAACAGGGGACATCTAAGCAAAATCAAAACACCATGCTGGTTCATACAGATCAGTGTAAGTTAATAAAAGTCAAAGAGTGATAGGAAAGTAGCAGTCTGTTTAAATTTGTTTCTAGATGCCAATATTCCCATTTGGTAGGAGGCCAAAAAATACAGAAGAGACTAGATCTGATACATGGAAATTCAAGATTTGGGGGTGTATGTTAATAGTCATATGCATTATGATGCTATTGTATATATTGTTTATAACAGAGCTGCATGGTCAGGACAAAACAATCCAAAAAAACATGCAAGTACAAAAAGAGATGCAAATAAGAAATGCAAAGAAAAAAATATATGGAATGGTGAGAGATACTCAGGTTTAAAAAAATCACAAGAACAGGGACATCAGGATTGGATACCTAATTTCAATACATTTTTAGCCATGCAAAATTTGTTTGCAAAGGCACATAAGTCAAATTGTTGGGTTTGTAGCTGCATTCCTTACAGAGGGAAAATGTCAATACATGCAACCCCTGTGGAGGTTATGGATACAGGATTTATAGGTTCATAGGTTCATAGGTTCGTACTAGGCTATCTGCCCTAGGGCATTTATAAGCCTAGCCAGAGTGTATGTGGCTTACACCACCCCTTAGGATGAGAATACTATGCCCTTTTAGGGTTTAGTTTACTATGCCTCTGTCTAGTAGTGACAAAGAGATGACCCCCGGGGTAAACCTACGATCTCCCATCCACTCGTCGAGATTTCTCTTGAATAGAGTTAGTGAGGGGCTCTGCCTAACATGGACTGGGATTCTGTTCCAGAGTGTAGGGAGCCTCTGGGTTATGAATCTGTTCCTCCAGCACGTTCTATTTATTTCTGTGTTGAGGTTTAAGTCACTTGTTCTCGTGGCTCTGATGGATTTGGATTTTCTGAGGTGGAGCATGTCCATTAATTCAGGATTGGACATGGCCTTGTACGTCAGGCACAGATCACCTCTGAGTAGGCGGTATGCGACTGAATAGAGCTGGAGTTTTTTCAGTCGGGCAGCATATGATATATGTTTAAGACCCTTTATCCTCTTGGTGAGGAACTTTTGGGGTCTTTCCAACTGCTGCAGGTGTCGGATGAGATACATCCCAAATGGGGCATTGTACTCAATCATTGGCCTGATAAGAGAAGAGTACACGGGCACAATGACCTCTCTTGATCTAGATGTGAAACCCTTCATGATAAGGTGGGCAATATAGAAGGTCTTCCTAACCACTTTGGCAATGTGAGTGTCAAATGAGAGGTTACTGTCAACCTGGGTCCCTAGGTCCCTGATTACCTCTTCCGTACTTAATGGATTACCGCCTATGTGGTAATTTGTCGGTACCTTGTTTTTCCCAAAGGGTATGACTATACATTTTTGGCGTTTAGCTTAAGGCCATGGCTCTGGCACCAATTATCCATTTTATGAGGCCTCTCTGAAGGATGTTTGTGTCCGCTGGAGTATCAATTATGGCCCAGTTTGCAGTCATCTGCGAACTTTGTCAGCCACAATCCTCCTATGTTTGCCTGTACCTGAAATAAATGCCGAACAAGAGGGGTCCCAGGACTGAGCCCTGTGGGACACCGCTTGTGACTGGCTTAGAGTCTGACATAGCTCCAGCAACTCTGACCCTGTGGGTTCTGTCCTTGAGCCAGTTTGCAACCCATCTTGTGACATATGGGTTTACATTTAAGCTGGTGAGTTTGTCTATGATGCCCGAGTGGGGTATTGTGTCAAAGGCTTTTGCAAGGTCAAGGTAGGCTGTGTGAACTGCCTTACCCTCATCAATGGCCTTAGTGACTGTTTCAAAAAAGTTGACCAAGTTCAGAAGGCAGGATTTGCCCTTGACAAAGCCAAATTGGGTAGGATCCAATGTCTGTAGGTCGCCAATGTCTTTGTTTATGAGTTCCATAATGATCCTCTCCATAGCTTTGCAGACCAGGCTCATCAGGCTTATGGGGCGGTAATTTCCAGGGTCCGTAGAAGCACCGCCTTTGTGAAGTGGGACCACTGTTGCCGTACGCCACTCTTTGGGTACTTATCCTGTGGTAAGGCTAAGATTAAACAGCAGCCTTATGTGCAGGTTTAGTTCCTCTTGGAGTTCATGTAGGACACAGCCCGGGACACCATCCGGTCCCATTGATGCTGTGTTTTTAGCTTTAGAGAGGGCGGCTCTTACCTGGGCATCTGAGATGTTAGGGAGGCTACACTCTGCTGGGATAGTTATTTCTCTTTTTGGGGGGGAGGGGAGGAGAAATTTGCACTGAACCTGTCTGCCAGAATGTTGGCAATGTCAGTGGGTTCAGTGTATTTTGTGTCATTTTGGACTAACTCTGAGCATATCTGGGAGTTTCCACCCAGTTTCTAACATAGCTAAAGAAGGCCTTGTGATTGTCTTTTGTGTCATTTGCGATTTTTCTCTCAAAGTTGGCCTTGGATGATTTTATGAGTGATCGTAGTTTTTTGCTAGTACTGATCAGAGTTGCCTTTCCTTTTAGGGATTTTGCTCTGTCATGTAGTAGCTTCCTCCTTCTGTTGTAAAGTTTGTTTATGGCTGGGGTCCACCAGACCGGTCGCCTGCCTTTGGGGGAATGGGTCTTGGTTTTATTTGGGATTGCATGATCCATGCATTCTTGAAGGTGCCCATAGAAGGCATTTGCAAGGGATTCAGCAGTGTTGGTTGTGGTTTCCACTGGCCCAGGGGCCTTGAAAGATACCACTTCAGTCTTAAGAAGTGTGAAGTTTGCTTTGAGAAGTCCTTCACTGTGGTCTTTCGTCCCGCCGGGGGGGGGCGGATGTGGATTTCCAGTGAGATTAATTTATGGTCTGATCTTACCAAAGAGGGATGTACTTCCGGTGTGGAGCATTTTGTCCCCATGTTTGTGATGATCAGGTCTAGTATATTGTCTCCTCTTGTGGGAATGGTGACTAGTTGTTCCATTGCATTTGAGTTTATGAATTCTAAGAACCTTTGGGCTAGAGTGTTGGGGCTTGAGTAATGTTCCCAGTCTATGTTTGGGTAGTTGAAATCTCCCAAAATGATGGTATTTGGAGAGACATTCATACTCTCCAGTGTCTTCAGGAAGGCTGTGTGGGGTTCCTGAGTTTGAGAGGGTGGTCTGTAGCATGCTACAAACTGTAAGGCGGTTTTGCCTATGGTTAGTTGCACCTGGATAGTCTCCGATGCTTCGTGCATTGCCACTAACCTGGAGGTGTGGGTATCTTTGATGAAAATGGATACTCCCCCTCCTTTTGTGGTTCTGCCCAAGTTTTGGGGCCGGAAAGCATGATATGAGGTAAAACCTGATAGTGCTGGGGTGCTCTCAGGAGCCTTGAACCATGTTTCAGTCACTGCACAGACATCGATGTTCTCCATACTGAGAAGGGCTTCGAGGGCATGCATCTTGAGGCTTAGACTTCTGGCATTGAGCAGCATTACCCTTAGTTTTTTTCCACTTGTGTTTTCTAGGGAGGTAGGTTTGTCATTTGAGCCTTGCCTAAAAAAGGCACTATGGGGGTGGCAAGAGCCTTGGCCAATATCCGGAAGCCCAGGGGTGACAGGTGCAAACCATCCCTTGCGAAGCAGCGTGGCTTGTCAAGCATGTCATCCCAAGCAGACAGACACTGGATCCCCTTAGAATGACACCAGTAATTAAGCCAATTGTTACAACTGATCATTTTGTCTTTGTACTGTGGCATCATTCTTGGTGAGGGTAAGATGCTGCTCAGGGTCAGGGTCAAGTTTATTGAATGTATTTACCGTGGTGCTTTTCTCCCTGGGTCTCCACTGAAAAAGACCTCTGTCCCAGTTGGACCAACCCGGTCAACAAATGCTAAATACATAAATAAATAAATATAGACCTTTACGTCTACTTTCATGTTGTGGAAAAATAATGACAAAGGTAATATTGGATAAGTTATTATCAGAACTGGATAGGTTAGGCCTTGAAACCATATACCACCATGTATATGTTGAAAATTGATCTATTACCACCTGTAACATGATGTTCTATAACAATATAATAACAGCTATGAATGAAAAATTGTGCTGTCATGTAATTTATATAGGCTTAACTTCAGCATCTGACAGGATCATACAGAAAACACTGATCAATAAATTAGTACAACTAGGTATTGATGTATTGTTGATAGAATGGATAGCTGCAAGGCTTACAAATAGGACATGGCAAGTATCATACCTCAACTGGACAGATGAAATCCTTGGTTACAGTCAAGGGCTCAGTCATAGGTGTTTACTTGTTTAGATTGTATGTTTCAGACCTAACTTTTTCATCTGAGGTGTTCTACTGTCTATATGCAGATGAAATTGGGTAATCTGATTACAATCGTTACAGATAAGGCATGTCTGCAAAATAACCTGACTAAACTGGAAATTTGGGCACAGGAGAATAATATGCTGATAAATACATCAAAAAATAAGCACATGAGATTTGGGGGACATAAACTGAAAGGTGAATATTCAATACAGCACACAATGATTGAAACTGTAGACTCATTTAAGGACCTGGGTATATGGGTAGGTTGAGTGTATCAGTCCGTTACTTCAAAATCTGAGGTTAATACAGGGATAGAAATGACACAAAACACCAAGGCTCAAACTTAACTTATTAATTTATTAAGCAAAACTTTTCCTTAAAGTACAGTAAAGCTAATACTAAATAAACAAACAAACTAATAAATCATGTACTTACAAGCATATGCATAAACAGAATCATCTTGCCACTGATAGGGAAACTTCAAATCCTATCTAGTGCAGCTGTCTGTTCAGTCTAGGCAAGGCCGACACTGGCGAAATGTCTCTAAGCTCAGTTCAGGCTGGTGCTGTGATCAAATCCGGATGCTGATGATGATTTTCATCTTAGCCTTTGAGCTTTTATAGTCTTTTTTTTGAGTTGACAGAATATTGTAGAAAGATCTGACATTACAGGCTCATCATGAGTTGATGGAATATTTTAGAAAATTACAGATCATTTCCTAAGTTGTAAACAAGTCTAGTAATGTCTGGTCTTGTGCCCTACTTCCCTTTTTCAAAGAACAGTTAGCTCACAACCTTGTGATATAGTTCCTCTTTGAAATCCCCACTTTCTGGTAAACATCTTTAAAGCTGATAAACAACTTATGGGTTAACAAAAGTTCAGTAATACCAGTAATCAGTGAGCAAGGCCTGCTCTTAAGCATATTGTATT
>NC_056726.1:487727481-487746887 GCF_019279795.1 Protopterus annectens | reverse complement strand
TAATGCTGTTTTGTGTCTATAAACTGATGTACAACTACAATTATCATGTTCATAGGTTCATAGGTTGGTATCTAGGCTATCGGCCCTAAGGCCTATGTAAGCCTAGCCACTCGCTAACAATTCCTGGAAATTTTGTCCCAGAATATTTACTTTTCTGGGCCCCTGTCTAAGTGGTGTGGGGCGACTGACATCATCCCCAGGGTGAATTTCCTATCTCCCATCCAATCATCAAGGTTCCTTTTGAAGAGGGCCAATGAGGTGCTCTGCTTGACATGTATAGGCAGTCTGTTCCAGAGTATGTGGAGTCTCTGCATCAGGAACCTATCCCTCCAGCATGTTTTGTTCATTGTGATGATAAGGTTTAGATCCCTGGAACGTGTGACTCTGAGGGATTGGGACTTCTTTAAGTGTAGCATGTCCAACAGCTCAGGGTTTGACATGGCCTTGTATGTTAAGCAAGATCGCCTCTGAGTAGACGATATGCCACAGAGTATAGCTGGAGTTTTTTTTAGACGGTCAGCATATGGCATCTGCTTTAGGCCTGTGATTCTTTTAGTGAGGTATTTCTGTGGCCTTTCCAGCTGTTACAGATGTCTTGTGAGGTACATACCAAATGGGGCATTATACTCTATAATGAGTCTAATGAGGGATGAGTACAGTGAGACAATGACCTCTTTTTTTCTCGATGGAAAGCCCTTAGTGATGAGGTATGCCACGTAGAAGGATTTCCTGACTGTTGTGGTGATGTGGTTATCGAAAGTGAGACCACTGTCCACTTGTGTCCCTAAGTCTCTCATCACACTTTCGATGTTTAGTGTCCTGCCACCTATGTGGTAGTTCATGGGTACATGTTTTTTTCCAAAGGGGATGGCTATACATTTCTTGGCATTAAGCTTGAGCCCATGTCTGGCACCAGACATCTGTTTCTGTAAGGCCTTTTTAACTGTTTCTGTAAGGCCCTGTAACTCTGATAATCTATGAACTCAGTGTTGCTCAGTAATAGAGTAACATCTTTCAACATACAGTGTACACCTCAGATTTCATAGTCAATATTTGATCACTGAAAGCCTCCAAGCTGAATTATTTCCTTTAGTGACCACATTTTCTTCCTTTTCTTCTATAGCATCTATAGACCTAAGACAATAACACACAAAAACTTTAGCTTCCCAGAAGTTTTACTTATTTCAACAGCTCCAGTCTTTGTTTTGATCATTATCCATATTAAAACCAAATGTCTCTATGGTAAGACAAAGATAATCCTTTGCAGGTGTTTCCATTTATGAAGTTCTATCTGAAATAGTGCACATGTAAATCTGGAAACCTGTGATAACACAGTCATCTTTACGTGGTATTGTATCCGTAAGTATACCATCCTGTGACAGTGGATAAGCAAGTATACTAGAGAACTGTATGTGTGGGTATCTATAAGTGTTCCATCCCATGACACTGCGTAAGTGAACATACTACAGACATATGTGTGTGTCTGTGTGTATGTGTGTGTGTGTGTGTGTGTGTGTGTGTGTGCACTTGCATGTGTAGTTATCACATGTATCTGTGTGCATGGAAGGAATTCATATTCTTCAAAGTATTGTCACAATTTTAGTGTTTATTGTGGTTGCCAAAATGCCCAATTAGGTTCTTTGCTCTACTTAACATAATTCTTTGCACATGACCAGTAACTAAAATAAAAGTATCTCAAAACTAATTATTAATACATATTTTGTTGCAAAAACTATTTGAGAGCTCCAAATGTGTAGTTAACAGCTCAAATTTGTTTTTCATTTACTCTGCCACATTTCATGGCTTGAAACTCAGAATGAATGTGTCAGTTGTGAATGTCTATAGCAACTGATAAAATGTTCCTCCTCTTTAAGGCTGGCTTGAAAATATTACATGCATATAATTTGAAAATATTACTTGTTTGTCATATTCCACACCAGATATTTGTATTTATATTATATTTATCCTGTGATAAAATTATAACAGAAGGAACATCAACACTCTAAAAGAAACATGATACTCTTGCTCATAGCTTATTTGCCTTCTAAACTGGTAAAAACTATTTAAAAAGTTATCTAACTGGCTTCCTTTAGGAGATAGTTGGATTGTCTACTGCATGGCTCTTGTTCTTACTAGTTTGGTTGTGTTATGCTGCATCAGGACTTTTTTTCGGGAGGTGGGTTATTTATTGTTCAAGTGCACCCCAGTTTCTTGGACCTCCCAGATGTTATCCATTCCTTGCATGGATGTTGACATCATAAACTCCCCTCTTCAACTTTCAAATCTTATGAGAGACCTTACTCAACTTTTAAAACTGTTGCTTGCACAGGATCCATCTGTGAATGAAACTCTGGGTATTAAACAACAAAAAGTAAGGGGGGGGCATAGGATATGAGTATTGAATATAATGAGTTCCTTTGGCAACTGGAGTTAAATGATGGCTTGCCCTTCCCCTCACTTTAAATGATTACATATTTATCACAAGTATGTTAAAGTTATGTGGAGATAAACTTTGATATTTGTATTTGCTTGACTTCACAAACACTTGTATGGTTTAAGCAGGAGCAGCCTTACGTCAACTGGTGCCTTAGGCAAAAGGGTTCCTTGGTGCCCCCCACCACACCACCTGGTACCCCCATCCTGGTCTACCTACACCACATAAATACTGGAAAAGTGCCCCTTCCAGAGTGGCGCCCTAGGCGGCCGCCTAGTTGGCTTATGCCTAAGGCCGGCTATGGGTTTAAGCAAAGAACCTTGGATCCATTTTAATATCTTTTGTTTGATTGTTCACTAGTTTGACTATTTCTGTCTGGAATTTGAAAAGCTTTGTGGTCTTGTGATGTTAGGTTAAAAAGAAAAGCCTGAAGGATCACTTCAAACAGGACAAGGTACAACACTTCCAAAGCCACTATGATAATAAGTTCTAGAGATGTGGACATTGGCATGCAAAATATAAACTGTAATTTTTGTCACAACATAGAAACCACTGTAAAAATCCAGTGCACTGGTCAGGCGGTACAACTCTTTCATGTAAGATGGACCTCATATATGCAAGATCAAAACATCAAAACCAAGCTTTTAAATATAATACTAAAACAGCTTTGCAGCTAGTGTGATTCTTGAAATGGGAAAAATATGATGCTGTTGGTAACTAACCATAAATAACAGTGTTGTGGAGCTCTGCAGGAGCTGCAGTTGTTAGGTTGTATTGTCTGAAAACCCTAGGCTAAAGGTGGCAGCATTTTTAAGTTGGAAAGAGACCAAGATATTGATAAACACCATGGGAGCCCTCTTATGAAGGTATCAAGTGTTTAAGTAAGATAATATTCATCACGTTAACAAAATGACTTGATGACAGTAGACACCTGGTTCTTGAGTGTTAGCTGTTTACAAACATAAGTTTACAAAAATAACAAATATTTTCATATTGGATGCAAACTGCATGCTGTTATCACCACAGATGACAAATAGCTGAAAAAAGTAGGCAGAATGCTCTTAAATAGAAACAACTCTGATCCAAAACAATACCAAAACAGCAAAATCTTCAGAAGTCAGGAATCGAAAAACAGGGACCAAAGTCAAATCCAAAAGCAAATTCTTTATTCTCCAGCGCCTCGGTGTAACCACCTTTCAAGAGTATACATTCTCACTGAAAGAATGGATATATATATACTCATAGCAATTAATTAAACAATTAATTAAACAATTATGTTCAAAAAAGTTTTAAAGCAGACACCTCCAGTTTATTTCATTATTCAATCCACAGGGTGTCATTGTATTGTATTTCAAAATAAAAATACTTTCCTTATATTGTAAGTTATATTTCAAAGCATTTTCATCATTACAAAGACATTTCACACTTTCTAAAACTATTCCTGTTAAAAATGAAGCATCACTATTATGATAAACACTAAAATGTGTGGCAATAAATTTATTTTCCCTTTTATGTCTTATGTCTCTAATGTGCTCACCTAACCTAATACGAAACTCTCTTTTAGTTTCACCTATATAATATAATCCACAGGGGCAGTGTAAAGCATACACAACTCCCTTGCTTCTACAGGTAAAACTATCTCTTACTGTGAACCTAATGTTGTTAATATAATTAAATGTTCTAACTCTATTCCTACAAACACTGCATCTACTGCAACATCTTTTTATCATTTTTACACTTTCTTTCCCATACTGTTCATCAAGGGGCTAGTGCTTCTACTATTAAAGTTCAGTTGGCAGCTATTTCCCACTACCACATTGGAAACAGTTTAGGCCCCCTAGCATCCTCCAAGATTTGCAAAACATTCATGAAAGGAACCTTTCTGTTAAGACCACCTATTAAAGATGCAGTGCCTCCATGGGATCTTACCCTAGTTCTTAAAGCTCTCACTGGGCCTCCTTTTGTACCCGCGGCTTTAGTCCACTTAAAATCTGTATCTTGGAAGACAGCCTTCCTGATTGCCATTACTTGAGCTAAGAGGATATCGGAGCTTCACGCTCTTTGCAGTAAACCTCCCTACATCATCTTTCATAAAGACAGGGTTTCCCTCAGGACTAATCCTCCTTTTCTGCCTAAAGTGGCTTCAGAAGCCAATATCAACCAGTCCATCAATCTACCTGTCTTCTTTCCTAATTACCAAAACAAAGGAGAATATAGACTTCATTGTCTGGATGTTCATAGACAGTTACATTTTTACTTAAACAGAACAGCAGATCTTCGAAAATCAGATCATCTTTTTGTATCTTTTGCTAAAGCCTGTCTGGGGAAACCAGTCACTAAAGTAACCTTAGCTAGATGGATTTCCCAATGCATCCTCCTCGCATACAAAAGCTCTGGTCGTCCTGAGCCCCTGAGAGTGCGAGCCCATTCTACCCGATCTATGGCTACTTCTGCTGCTTTCTGGTCAAGGGTTTCTTTGGATGACATTTGCTCAGCAGCTACTTGGGCTTCCTCTCATACCTTTATTACACACTATAAATTGGACTTAATATCCAGAGGACGCGCATCTTTTGGCTCTGCAGTGCTCCAGAATATCCTTCCATAAGGGCCTCCCAAGTTGTTGGTTGCTGGGGACTCTGTCCCACAGGTTGTTGATCAAATGAAGTTAACTACTTCAGATACAGAAGTTATGTACTCCCATAACGTTCCATCTGAGTAGGTAACTTCATTTGTCTGCAACTGACCCTCCCTCCATCCTCTGGACCCTTAGTTCATTATCAAAGGGTCAGGATACATCATTTCCAGATGACATCAGGTGGAATGTATGGTAATCCTTTCCTGCGTTAAAGTAATTTCCTATTGCCTTTTTGGCAAACTCGATCTGAGGGTTAGAGGGAGATGGCAGGGCATTATGGGTAGGGGAGGAGCTTGGAGCTCGGTTCTTTTAGCTAGGAAAGCTGCCGGCTCGGATCCGAATCGGATCCGATACCCACAGTTTGCAGACAAATGAAGTTACCTACTCAGATGGAACGTTATGGTGAGTACATAACTTCTTTATAAACACCAATAGGTACATAAACCATTCTCTGAAATATGTTAGATATCTAGTGCTATCTCACTGATTTGTTATCTAAATGTTTAGTACGGTTCTTCACATTCTAAAAGGCACTATTGAGAAACTGAAAGCAGGGATATAGGATGCTGTGTTGTACAGGAACATCCAGATCTTGAGTGCATTAGAATTTGTATTATAGAGTTGTGCTTTTAACTTTTATCATCTATTACGTAAAAGTGTTATAACGTTACCTCGTGCATGTTACACTAATTGAAATGTTTTTGAAAGTTACATTTTTTGATTTTCATCCAGATGGGATATATAAGTGGTTAGCCACTAGGGTTTTTCTGGAAGGAACTTAAAACTGTTTTTAAAACAATTCAACAATGTATAGGGGAAATCACTAAAGTTATTTTAACTATAACCTACAATGTAGAGAAAGACTGTGGATAATCGATTCATGGAACGTAAAGCGACTCCAAGATAAAAAGAAAAAAAAGATACTTATGCGCCTACTTTTCCAATCTAAGGCAAATGTAATATTTTTACAAGAAACCCATATGCTTGTCGAAGATTGGGAAGAAGAGAGAGAGAGAAAATGGCTATTTAAAATGATAGCATCAGGCAATAGTACAAACTCTAAGGGTGCTGCAATTCTTATTAAAAAATCCCTTCAGTTGGAAAATAACAGAATGCATGGCAGACCAAAATAGCAAATGGTGTTACTTTGTCTGTACTACTACCCACTTTTAAAAACCTGTTCTATTCTTAAATCTTTATAGCCCATGTGTAAAACAGCAAGATTTTGTCATTGAAATATTTAATATCTTAATGAAATTTCCAAACTGCTATTACATATTAGCAGGTGACTGGAACATGGTTCTTAACTCAGAAACAGACAGATCTACTAAAAACGAAATATACAACTCCCAAGTCTTTTTAGCTCTGAAAGATTTCATACTTGATTACAAACTAGCTGACCCATACAATTTTAGTGACAACAAATCTTCAGTTAACAAATATACGCATTACTCTCCATGTTACAAATCATGGTCTAGGATAGACTTCTTTCTAGTCTCTGAGGTACTTCTTGAAACGAGAATAGATTACAAGATAGAACCCAGATTCCTCTCAGATCACTCTAAAATTACCATAGCACTGATCCCACCTAGCAACAAAAACAACAAACCCAGATGCCCATCATGGTCCTTAAATCCAAACTTCTTACAAAAGAAGGATGTAATCCAAGAAATAAATAATATACTCCTGGAAATAGACAATACTGTAGGATGTGCGGTGGGCAGCAATCAAAGCAAGAATGAGGGGAATCTTATTCCAAAAAGCATCCCATTAAAAAAAAATATACAGAGAAGATGAATATAAACTACAAACCAAGTTGAAAGAAGTTAAAATGAACATTCAAATAAAATATAGTTCAGACCTAGAAACACAGATGATAAACTTGCAAAAAGACTGGGTACTTACGTATTATCGCAACTAGATTCCGAGCCAGTGAAGCGGCTCAGTTCCAACCCTTTCTCTTATCGAGATATCTTACATATAGTTCTGCATGATTTTGAAAAAAAGTTCACATATAAATGAAACAAATTACTTTTTTCCCTGGAAAAGTAAACAAGGACAACCTGTCATACGTTAAAAGTCTCCAGGATCTTGCATTTAAGCACTGGTCTTCACAAAATTCATGATGATACAAAATAGGTTGTTTGGTTCACTTTGTAAGTAAACTGCATTCATATTTAGAAATCATGCCTTGACTTAAAGTGCAGATGTATAACTGAAACCCCTGTAGCTCTGCCAACCCCTTTCACAAAGTGACCGTCGGGTATTTTTCTGCCATGCACGAATGCGTTCAGCATGACCGTTTAGGCTTCAGATCCCCATGGAAATGTCATTGGACATCTGTACAAGAATTATTGTAAGGAAATACCATTTCACTGCTTTCTGTCTAATCTTTGTAGTGAAATGTGTAATAATATACCTTTTAATGTATTTGGACCACATCATTTACTGTTCATGGTGAAACTGCGTTTTGAACACAAACTTGCCATCTGGTTGTGATATCCATAGAAGAACCATTTTAACAATATACCATTTCCCTGTTTTCATTTTAATATTTCTACTGGCACATTTAATACTATATGTTTCAATGTTTTGGATCAGAAAATGTAGTGTTCATGATAAAACTGGGCTGTGAAGACAGTTGGAATCTGGTTGTGATAATACATAAATACCAAAGAATTATACCTCTTACACTCAAGACAATATTTTTTTATTAAAATGAATATGCTAGCTAGATATGCTGATAGTGCTCAAACCCCTTCCAAACTACTAGCAAGAATAATCGCAGCCAAACAAACAATATCAAGTATAACAGAATTAGACTATGAAAAGGGAAAAATTAGTACAAATCAAGAAATAGCAAAGACGTTTGAAGACATATACAGGAACTTATATGGACCCCAAAAGCAAACTAAATCAGAAGATTGTACATATTTCCTAAGAAATTTAACCTTTTTCAAAAATAAATGAACAACAGAAAGAAATGTTAAGTACACCATTCACAAACAAAGAAATTCTAGCGGAAATAACTAAACTAAAATCAAGTAAGGTGCCAGGACCAGACAATTTCACGAAGGAATTTTACAAAACCTTTTCCCAAAACTTAGCAAATAACTTACTAAAACTATACAACCACATCAGGGAGTTTGGCATTATAGATCCAAACCTAAATGTCTCCAGAACTATATTCATAAGCCTAACTCAGAAAAATCAAATCCACTAAACTATAGACTAATCTCACTAATAAATATTGACATCAAAATCCTAGCTGCTATCCTAGCAAATAGACTTAATAGAGTATTATCAGTAATTATCTCTCCAGAACATGCTGGCTTTATCTGCTCTAGGCAAGCCTGGGACAACACGCTTATCCTAGATGCAATAATGAAACTATGTGAAAAATTAAAAAAAACATGGTATGCCCTGGCGTAAGATGCTAGCAAACCCTTTGATAAAGTTAATCAAAAATTTCTATTTGAAATGCTGTCATTCTATAATATCCCAAAGGAATTCATTGACATAATAAGAAAGATATACAAAAGCTTATACACATCAATTAAAATAAATAAAATAGAATCCAAACCAATAAAAATTGTAAATGTCACAAGACAGGGTTGCCCTCTCTCCCCTTACCTCTTCAGTCTATATATTGAACCCTCATTCCTTCTCATATTCCAGCTCAGATTAACTTTACATGCTCAATGTTATAAAACGTCGAAATTCATATGGCCGAGGCCATATAATCAATGTTTTAAAGCATCGAACCTTTAAAGCAAAAGCAAAAACAGCACAAAAAATTACACTCCCGCTATTTAAATATATCAACTCCGAGATCGCACTACGGAATGGAAAAGGGAATATTTCTCATTCCGCTCTGTATGGAGATCTCTGCTTAACACATTTGATGTTTTAAAATGTCGATTATATGGTCTCGGCCATATGAATTTCGATGTTTTAAAATGTTGAGCATGTAAAGTGAATCCTCTAGCACACATATCATCACTTACCAAAGCTTCTAAATAATAAAATTGAAAAAACGAAACTAGAGACGGACTAAACCGACAAACTGCAAAAACTTGTATACAAGAAAGCAAATGGCTGGATGACCACAATAAAGGCAAATTGTTCTTAGCGCTTTCATCCACTTTATTAGAGCGTGAACTTTTACTGAAGAAGTTCCCGCCCTAATAAAGTGGATGAAAGCGCTAAGAACAATTTGCCTTTATTGTGGTCATCCAGCCATTTGCTTTCTTGTATACAAATAAATAATAAAATTGTCCTAACAGCTTTCGCAGATGATGTCAATATATATTTCAAAACCCCTAATACAGACTTTAATAAAATTATGAAATCTATTAAACATTTCTCAGAAATATCAAACTACAAAATCAACACATCTAAGTCTAAAATCTTTCAAATTAATCTGCTAGGCCACAAAGAATACTATTTCCCAGACACACCAATTCAAAATGTCTACTCCCTCAAGTACTTAGGCATATAGAAAAATATGAAGCTATCAACTTTAGCTAAGGTTGCAGTCATCAAAATTAATGTTCTTCTAAAAGTGATTTAGCAATTAAATACAACAAACACTAACATCCCTGAAAACTTCTTTCAAAAAATCTGCACAAAAATAGCTAAATAAATCTGGTACATGAATTCAACAAGGATCAAATACTCTAAATTAATCCTGCCAAAAGAAAAAGGCGGACTGGGTCTTCCAGATTTCAAGCTATATTATAATATAATTTACTCTAACAGAATAATACAGATATCAGAACACTTTCCTGTGGCTAGAGAATGATCACCAGCATAGGTTAAACTATGGTTTGAACATGTTAAATCATTAAATATTAATCCCAAAGCGTTACCCTTTCTTTAGAAAGAACAATCCAAGAAAACGGGACTACACAAATCATTAAGAAATAATATCATAATATTCTGGAAGCTACTTGAATCTATAAACCTAGTGCATACTTTAACTCTTCTGAAACCTATACATTTAAGTCCAAATCTCAAATTAAATAATAGTATGATAAATCTCAATCAATATCCACAAATTAAGAACTATGTTGTATGGGCAGGGGCGGCCTGTGCTATTGGACTGCCGGACTGCAGCCCCCTCAAAAAAAGAACTAAAATGAAATTAAAAAAAAGAAAAAAGAAAAAAAAAAGTTTTAAAATTCGCGGACGCGCAGTAGTCCAGACTACTGCGAGTCTACTGCGCGTGCTCCAGGCAGTCCGGCAGTCCTGGTAGGGAAACATGAGAAGATGTCTGTGCACTTTTAAAGTGCACAGACTTGCTGGGAAAACGCATCGGGGCCGGACTGCAACACCAGCAGTCAGTCTCACGTCATCGGGAAGGGTTTGGATCTCGGAAATCTCACGGGTCTTTGGATTATTGCGTGGGCATTTGGATGTACATTATGGAGAATGGACAGCCAGGACAGGTAAGTGTGCTAATTATTTTATTACTGGACTGATGCTTTGTAGTGTGTGTGTGTTAATTATTACTATTTGAATTTATGCTGGACTGTGGGTAGGGAAGTGTGTGTGTGTGATTATGCTGACTGGTTAGGGAAGTGTGTGTGATTATGCTGACTGGTTAGGGAAGTGTGTGTGATTATGCTGACTGGTTAGGGAAGTGTGTGTGATTATGCTGACTGGTTAGGGAAGTGTGTGTGATTATGCTGACTGGTTAGGGAAGTGTGTGTGATTATGCTGACTGGTTAGGGAAGTGTGTGTGTGTGTGTGTGTGTGTGTGTGAATGCCCTAGGTGCTCATGGTGGTGTGGTAGGGAATACCTCAGGCTTGAACCCTGTACCCTGCATGCAGGTGTTAAAGACTTGAGTTCCCTACCCACCACCATTTGTAAAAAAATTGCAGATTTTTGCCTCATATTTGATCTGATCTGTTCCTCATAATATCTGTGGTTTGTAAATATTACAATGCTTGATATTTGATGGTGTAGTAGTAGCATTGTTGCCTCACAGCTGCAGGTTCTCAGGTTTGATTCTTGGCTGGGGTTCCTTCTTTGTGGCGTCTGTATCTTCTCCCTGTGTTTGTGTGGGCTTGCTTTTATTTGATGGTGCACTGGTAGCATTGTTGCCTCACAGCTGCAGGTTCTCAGGTTTGATTATTGGCTGGGGTTCCTTCTTTGTGGCGTCTGTATCTTCTCCCTGTGTTTGTGTGGGTTTGCTTTTGTGTCCTCCCATGTTACAAAGACATGGCTGCATTATTTCTTCCTCAGCCTCTGCTGAAAATAGTTTTTTTGTTCCAAGTCAGACTGTCCTGATTAACAAATGTTAAATAAAATTGACAGGCATTTGAATTTCAGACTTCAGGTTTCTGAATGTTTAATTTCTTACATATTTGATGGTGCAGTGGCAGTATTGTTGCCTCATAGCTGCAGGGTTTGTGGTTTGATTCTTGGCTGTGGTGCCTTCTTTGTGGAGTCTCTGTGTTTGTGTGGATTTGCTCTGGTATCCTGCCATTTTACAAAGACGTGTCTACAGTATTTCTCCCTGGGCCTCTGCTGAAAATTGTTTTTTTTTCCATCAGAAGTAAAATTGACAGGCATTTTGAATTTCATACTTCATAGTCTTCAGAAAATACATAGTAAAACAACTTTTTATTCTAGCAATAAATATATAGTAACACAACCTTTTATTATAGCAACTTTTTAAGTTTATAAGATGACTATTTGAAATTTTTCCTTATTTTTGGGATTGTAATACCCTGTTAGTGGCTTTGTCCAGGTTTTTTGTGCTAAGGTTGACAGCTATGGCAAGAACTGAATTCACTGAATATGTTTGAGGGCTGTATTCCCTCATTACTGGGTTTGTCCAGGTGTTTTGTGCTAAGAGGTTGACAGCTATGGTGAGAACTGAATTCATTAAATGATAGCCATTTAAGTTTCAGTCTTCCTCTCGTTCACAAAACAGCTGATATGGCATAGTGGTATGTTGCTCTTGACTGTTTTGCACAGGGACCTTGTCTGTAAATGTACAGTGGTAACACAGCATTTTTCTTTCACAAAGCAGGTGATTTGGCATAGTGGTATGTTGTTCTGACTCTTTTTTGCACAGGGATTTTGGCAGTAAAATGTATGGTGGTACCGTGGTAACACAGCATTTTATTCTAGCAGCTTTCCAAGATTATACAAGCAATGTTTAATGTGTCCCTGGTTTTTGCCCTTTTGACCCACCTCAATAAATTTGGCTTTTTCCAGACTTCTTGTGCTGCGAAGTTGAGATGCAGTTGAGTATTGAGTAGATTTTACAAGGAGCTGAGAGCTGCAGGGGAAGAGAAGTTTAGTGCTAATAGCACAACAGGCTGCGTGCTTGCTTTTGATGCAGAAGGTTGTTGGTTCTACTCCCATAAGGGGTGAATGCTGCAGTACTGAAAGTTAAGATACTAATTATGAGCCTGTTATCAGTTTGCCATCCATTTCCTATTGCAATATTACTAGCTTATTTTTAATGTAATTTAGGCAATTTATTCCACAGGGGCATCAGACACTTTATTGTTCGATGAAACCATGAAATATAAAGGTGATTGCTAGCACCAACCTCTTCATTACAGATTTATTTAACGTGGAATTATTTAGATGACTTGTTTACTACTTCAGAGATTGTGCATATTTACTGATAATGGTGGACTGTAGAATTGTGCATATTTACTGATAATAGTGGACTGTAGAAGTTTGAGTAGACTTCTATGATGGAAATGTTCTGAATTGGACAGTTTTGTTTCATTGTTTACTGGAAAAATGTTCAAAGCAATAGGAAGGTGTATCAAAGAGCACATGTATGTTTCATATGCAAGGGCCTATGATTTGAAAACAGCCCAGAATTAATTTTATCTGCCACGAGTAAAATGTATTTTCTTTGAATGTGGATTTTAATGTTGTTTCAGTGAATGTGAGTTTCAAGGGCAGAGAAGGTTTAATGCCAAGTTTGTTTAGCAGATGTCTTAGTGTTTGTGTTGTAAAATGCAAAAATAAAACTTTCAAATGAAGTTCAAATCATCATAGAAGTAAATCAGTATGCACATTAGTGTTTATGGTAAATGGAGTGAAATAGCAAAGTAATGGATCACTGGAATGGCTGCAGGGAGGCTCCATTCGACCAGGGTTTTGTGAGGGGGAAGGGCGGCAAACTTAGACAGCCCCAGCTGAACCATACCTCCCAACCGTCCAGATTTTCAAAGAATGAATAGATTTTTTGCTTCTTATTTTTGATTTGTTCCTCATAAAAATGTGTGGTTTTCTGGCAAATCATTTAGGAATTAAGTCACTAAATAATGACACGCCTAGTTTCAGACTTCATAACCTTCAGAAAAATGCATGCTAAAGTAAGACCTGTTCTATCAACTGTCCCAGTTTATAGAAGAGCATTTTTAGTACTGTTTATATGTTCCCCCCAATATATTTGGCCTTGTCCAGATTTATGCCCCAGTTTATACAAGAGCAATTTTTAGTACTGTTTGTTCCCCCAATATATCTGGCCTTGTCCAGATTTATTGCATTAACAGGTTGAGAGGTACATGCAAATAAATTACTTTATAGAATTAGGCATAGCCAAACCTCTGAACTGTCCCTGATTTTGACTCAAAATGTTGCTCTTCCCCTAATGATCCCTCCGCAAAATATCAATTTTGGAAGAAAACATGGAGGGTTTATAATTAAGAAATAACTGTAATAATCAGATTACTTTTATTTCAGAAATGCATGTAGATTATTTTATTTTGTCAGCTGCTCAAGTTAGCAGTACTAATATTAAAGTGTCCCTTCTTTGACAGGTTCCAAGCTATATTGTGTTGCTATTTTATATTTTTACATCACATTTTTTGGTCCATTTTTCATAAAATTGTGTTTTTTGGCAAATTAGTGACAAATAATTAAAGACTGAAGTTAGAAAATAATGACAGACATTTGAGTTTCAGATTTCATACCATTCAGAAAATTCATACTAATGCAAGACCTCTATTAGCTTTCTAAGGTTATAAGAGCGATATTTTAAAAATTGTCCTTATTTTTGGGCCTTTGTCCCATTTCTTTGTATGGCTTTGTCCAGATTTCTTGCTCTGAGGTTGAGAGGTATGACACATGTGTCAGGGCCATCACAAGTCAGCCAGAGACATTTCAAACTGGGACATATTTGTTACACCCCACTCCCCCATGTAGTGACTCTGGATGTGTTGAAGCAAGGCAAGGAGTAGTTATGCAGTGTAAATGTGCAGAGAATCCCACCCATCCAAGGTAGACACAAGTACTAGAGTGGCTTTTCATCTGTCCTTGATTTTTGCAGAATGGTCTGGTTTCTGTCATATTTTTTGTACTGTTGATTTACGCTTATTACTCAAAGTGCATGTTGCTCTGTGTTTAAGTAGCAATACTTTAATGACCATCAGGTAAGCTTGGCTGAGATTGCAAGATGCAAGTAAGCTTTAATAAGCATACTGTTAAAGAATTGCCAACATTGAAAGCCTTTCTGTTGCCATGTAGAGAATACTTAACTAGATAATGTATAAGCCTTGGGTATTGAAATGCATATGCCAGTATTTGTAATAAAGGACAGAATTACATTATTTTAAGAGTCTCATTACACTTGGAGACTTACAGTCATCTCTGCAGGCTTTAACCATAAACCGAATGCCAATTGTGTGGTCTATAACCTGTACAGTAATCCTTTTAAGCAATGTATCTTGAGCTTATTTCTTGTTTGCTTTTCATTTTTTACTTTGATCATGTTTTCCCCATGAAACAAGTAGTTGTCAGGCAGCAGGTCTTTTTTTGGATAAGGAACATTTTTACAAGTGGGGGCATCAGAGATTTCTACTTTCAGCATGTTACTTGTAACTTTAATAAAGCTGAATATATATTGTAATTAGAACTGCAGTGCAAGAAGTGGTTTGAGTTGAGTGCTGCTTGTTTTTCTTATACGTGATTTTGACTGGCATTCCATTAATGTATTTAAAAAAAAGTAATTTATTTCTTCATGCCTCACAACCTTTTTTGTTTCCATCTAGATATTAAGCTGTCATGCAGCCAATGCATTGAAATATTTTTATTCTTCTACACTTCATTTTGTCTTGATTGGACTCTCATGACAACTGTTTGGCACCCAATGCAGTATATTTAGTTTTTGTGGTTTGCTACTACAGGTGTTTGTGTGTGTGTGGTAGGGAATACCTCAGGCTTGAATCCTGTACCTTGTATGTAGGTTTTAAAGACCTTAATTCCCTACCCACCACCATTTGTGAAAAAAAAAACTGCAGATTTTTGCCTCATGTTTGATCTGATCTGTTCCTCATAATATCTGTGGTTTGTAAATGTTGTAATGCTTGATATTTGATGGGGCAGTTGTAGCATTGTTGCCTCACAGGTGCAGGTTCTCAAATTTGCTTCTTGGCTGGGGTGCCTTCTTTGTGGGGTCTTTATCTTCTCCCTGTGTTTGTGTGGGTTTGCTTTGTGTCCTCCCATGTTACAAAGACATGTCTGCATTATTTCTTCCTGGGCCTCTGCTGAATTTTTTTTTGTTCCAAGTCAGACTGTCCTGATTAACAAATGTTAAATAAAATTGACAGGCATCTGAATTTCAGACTTCAGGTTTCTGAATGTTTAAGTCCTTGCATATTTGATGGTGCAGTGGTAGTATTGTTGCCTCACAGCTATAGGTTTTCTGGTTTGATTCTTGGCTGGGGTGCCTTCTGTGTGGAGTCTGCATCTCCTCACTGTGTTTGTGTGGATTTGTTCTGGTGCCCTGTCATTTTACAAAGACGTGTCTGCAGTATTTCTCCCTGGGTCTCTGCTGAAAATTGGTTTTATTCTGTCAGCAGTAAAATTGACAGGCATTTGAATTTCAGACTTCATGTTCTTCAGAAAATACATAGTAACACAACCGTAACACAACCTTTTATTCTAGCAATTTTCTAGGTTTATAAGATGAATATTTGAAATTTGTCCCTATTTTTGGGACTGCATTCCCTCATTATTGGCTTCGTCCAGGTCTTTTGTGCTAAGGTTGACAGCTATGGCAAGAACTGAATTCACTGAATGTTTGAGGGCTGTATTCCCTCATTACTGGGTTTGTCCAGGTGTTTTGTACTAAGAGGTTGACAGCTATGGTGAGAACTGAATTCACTAAATGATAGCCATTTAAGTTTCAGTATTCCTCTTTTACAAAGCAGCTGATTTGGCGTAGTGGTATGTTGCTCTGTTTTGCACAGGGAGCTTGGCAGTAAAATGTATGGTTCTAGCAACTTTCCAAGATTATACAAGCAATGTTTGTGTCCCTGGTTTTTGGGCTTTTGACCCCCAATACATTTTTGCTTTTTCCAGTTTTCTTGTGCTGCAAAGTTGAGTACTGAGTAGATTTTAAAAGGAGCTGAGAGCTGCAGGGGAACAGAAGTTTAGTGCTGCTTAAGTGAAGCTGGTTTGCCTTCTTAATAGCACAGCAAGTTGTGTACTTGTCTTTGATGCAGAAGGCTGTGGGTTCTACTCCCACAAGGGGTGGATGCTGCTGTACTTAGAATGTTCTCCTTGGTGAAGATACTAACTATGAGTTTGTTATCAGTTTGCCATCAATTTCCTCTTGCAATATTACTAGCTTATCATTTTTTTAATGTAATATAGGCAATTTATTCCTGAGGGGCAACAGGCACTTTATTTTTCGATGAAACCATGAAATATAAAGGTGTTTGCTAGCAGCAACCTCTTCATTAGTTACAGATTTCTTTAATGTGGAATTATTTAAATGACTTTTTACTTCTTCAGAGATAGTGCATATTTACTGATAATGGACTGTAGAATTGTGCATATTTACTGATAATGGACTGTAGAATTGTGCATATTTACTGATAATGGTGGACTGTAGAATTGTGCATATTTACCGATAATGGTGGACTGCAGAAGTCTGAGTAGACTTTTATGATAAATGTTCTGAACTGGGCAGTTTTGTCATTATGGGTGCATGCATTTTGTTTCATTGTTTACTGGAAAAATGTTCAAAACAAATTTAAAACGCCCTCTAACAACTGTAATATATTGTACAAGAAATATAATTTAGTACAATGAGGAAGGTGTATCAAAGAGCACATGTATGTTTCATATGCAAGGGGCCTATGATTTGAAAACAGCCCAAAATTAATCTTTATCTGCCACTGGCAAAATGTATTTTCTTTGAATGTGGGTTTCAATGCTGTTTCAATGAATGTGAGTTTCAAGAGCAGAGAAGTTTTAATGCTAAATTTTCATTGTGAGACTGCATTGCTTTGTTTAGTAGATGACTTAGTGTTTGTGCTGTAAAATACAAAATACAACTTTCAAATGAAGTCCAACTCATCATACAAGTAAAGCAGTATGCACATTAGTGTTTATGGTAAATGGAGTGAAATAGCCAAGTAATGGTTCATAGGAATGGCTGCAGAGGCTCCATTCAACCGTGATTTTGTCAGGGGGGAAGGGCAGCAAACTCAGACAGGCCCAGCTGAGCTATACCTCCCAACTGTCCAGATTTTCAAAGAATGAATAGATTTTTGCTTCTTATTTTTGGTTTGTTCTTCATAAAATTTGTAGTTTTCTGGCAAATCATTTAGAAATTAAGTCACTAAATAATGATACACTGAGTTTCAGACTTCATAACCTTAAATGAATGCTAAAGTAAGAACTGTTATTCTATGAACTGTCTCAATTTATACGAGCAATTTTTAGTACTGTTTATATGTTCCCCCAGTATATTTGGCCTTGTTCAGATTTACTGCATTAACAGGTTGAGAGGTACATGCAAATAAATTGCTTTATAGAATTAGGCATAGCCAACCTCTCAACTGTCTCCGATTTTGGCTTAAAATGTTGCTCTTCCCCCTAGTAATCCCTCTGCAAAATAGCAATTTTGGAAGAAAACATGGAGGGTTTACAATTAAGAAATAACTGTAATAATCAAAGTTATAGATTACTTGAAATGCATGTAAATTCTTTTATTTTGTCAGCTGCTCAAGTTAGCAGTACTAATATTAAAGTGTCCCTTCTTTGACAGGTTCCCAGCTGCATTGTGTGGCTATTTTATATTTTTGCATCACATTTGGTCCATTTTTCATAAAATTGTGTTTTTTGGCAAATTAGTGACATATCACTAAAGACTGAAGTTAGAAAATAATGGCAGACATTTGAGTTTCAGATTTTATACCCTTCAGAAAAGTCATACTAATGCAAGACCTATTCTATTATCTTTCTAAGTTTATTAGAGCAATATTTAAAAATTGTCCTTATTTGTGGGCATTTGTCCCACTTCTGTGTATGGCTTTGTCCAGATTTCTTGCTCTGAGGTTGAGAGGTATGACACATGTGTCAGGGCCATCACAGTCAGCCAGAGACATTTCAAATTGTGACATACTTGTTGCACCCCACTCCACCATGTACTGACTCTGGATGTGTCCAAGCAAGGCAAGGAGTAGTTATGCAGTGTAAATGTGCAGTGTGCCCCCCATCCAAGGTAGACACAAGTACTACAGTGGCTTTTCATCTGTCCTTGATTTTGCAGAAAGGTCTGGTTTCTGTCATATTTTTGTACTGTTGATTTATGCTTATTACTCAAAGTGCCTGTTGCTCTGTGTTTAATTAGCAATGCTTTAATGACCATAATGTAAGCTTGTCTGAGATCATAAGATGCAAGTAAGCTTTAATAAGCATACTGTTAAAGAATTGCCAACATTGAAAACCTTTCTGTTGTTGCCATGCAGAGAATACTTGACTAGATAATGTATAAGCCTTGGGTATTAAAGGACAGGATTCCATTATTTTAAAAAGCTCATTACACATGTTGGAGACTTCCAGTCATCTCTACAGACTTTACCCGTAAACTAAACAGAATGCCAATCATGTGTGGTCCATAACCTGTACAGTAATCCTTTAAGCAATGTTTCTTGAGCTTGTTTCTTGTTTGCTTTTCATTTTTTACTTACATGTTTTCCCCATGAAACAAGTTGATAGTTGTCAGGCAGCAGGTCTTTTTTGGATAAGAAACATTTTACAAGTGGGGCATCACAGAGATTTCTACTTTCAGCATGTTACTTGGCACTTTAATAAAGCTGAATATAAATTATAATTAGAACTGCAGTGCAAGGAGAAGTGGTTTGAGTTGAGTGCTTCTGGTTTTGCTTGTACTTGATTTTGACTGGCATTCCAGTAATGTATTTAAAAAGTAATTTATTTTTTCATGCCTCACAACCTTTTGTTTCCATCTAGATATTAAGTAAGCTGTCATGCAGCCAATGCATTGAAATATTTTTATTCTTCTACACTTATTTTTGTCTTGATTGGATTCATAATGATGG
>NC_056726.1:487709177-487726981 GCF_019279795.1 Protopterus annectens | reverse complement strand
ACTGATGAGATTTGTCTTGTGTTTTTATTATTTATTATTAAATATTTTTAAACCTTTCCACTGTGGCTGTTTTGTGTAGTGATAATTTAAGCTCTAGAGTACTTGCATGTATTTAGTGATACTGTACTAAGCCACTACAATAGCTTTAGCCCTGAGTCATACTTACTATTTGGATAATAATATTGCACAGTAAAACTGCACACCCTTTTGTAAGGGCCTTATTAGTAGCTGATATTAGTGGTTGGTGGCAGTTATTTCTACCTTATAGTCTGGCCAAGAAGGGGTCATAGCTGGAGAACCTGTGCCAGCCTTCCCCAGGAGTATCTGTGTGTTTGTATGTAACTCATATCTTAAAGGGAGAGTGTCAAAGATGCAGCTTCCAGAACACACTGTTTTTTTTTTCACTAATGCATACTTTAAGTAGTGTAAAGTGCATCTGTGTCACTTTTTCTGCACCTTTCCCCTTATTTTTTAAGCAATTAGGCTCTTTTTATTTGAGGAGCGTCCCGCTCTCAGTCTGGCTCAGATAGCACCACCCACATTGTGACATCAGCATACACACCCCTTCCCTACCCTCAGCTTTTAAAATTAAACCCTAGCCTGACATTTTCCAGGATTATTTTCCTTCCGTTGGGAAACTGAACACAATAGTACTGTGGTTCTGAAGCGTTTTGGCAGATTGAATAACTTACTTGGTCAGTGCAAACTTTTATGTCCCGATCACTTACTATAACTACCGGGATGGAATGCAAAATTAAACTGGTATATAATGAAATCAACCTAAATACTTTTTCCATCGTGTTTTCTATACCAATCTTAGTTTACTTTATTAATTTCTGCTGTTTTCACAAACAGGGTTTCAACACTGCAATACTAAGCCGACGTCCACAAGCAGTGATAATGCTAAATGCAGCAATATGTATAAGAATTGATTTGATGCAGTTAGTACATTTTTTCTAATATTTCCAAGCCATTTGCAAAGTTTGCACATGTAACGTGTTATCTGAACTGAAAACAATATACCGATCTGGAAAAGTAAAAACTCTTTTTGTCTGAAAATGGACTTGTACTTCTTTCAAACAACTAAAATAGTTGTGTTAATGAAATGTTACACATAGAAGAGTTAAAGTAACTTGTTCAGCCGGGCAATGCGGCATCCAGTTAATTGCTTGCAAGGCAGTGTGTTGTATGCCGAAGCTATGGAAGGTCTTGCTTTGTAGGTGTTACTATGCATTTGTGAATTATCTTCTCCTTAAATGAGTATAGTTTGCTATGTGCTGGAAATCTTGTAAATGCTTTCTGTTTAAGTAAAAACATTCCGCCGCTTGTAAAAAATGTAATATTTGGTAAATATTGTTCTAAGCTTGGTACCTATGGAAAGTCTTGTTTTAATTTGGATTGAAGTGGTGTAGTAAGGAAACTGATAGCTAGTTTCTAGAATAAATACAGTCAATATTTGTGAAATCTGTGAAAATATAGTTTATGTAAAAAAATAAAATGGGTTTGTATAAATGTATTTTCTGTACAAGAAGGAAATATGCATATAACCCTGGGGTAGTAAAAGTTGCCAGTAGTGAAAATGAAAAGCAAAAATTAAAAGTTTGTGCTGAAAATAAAACCAGTAGTCTAGTAAGGCAAAACCAAAGTAGGACACCAATTAATTAGCCATGCTCTGTTAAGTGGCCGCAGAAGTGCTTGAGCATTTCAGTCGCACTACAGTTTGATGTGGTCAGGTGATACTGAAACAGCATGTGTAAAGGTTGGCAATGTTACTGCTAAGTTAAATGATGCTGCAATGGAAAATGCTGTTGAGGTCCTCTCTGCAGGTAAGCAGGAGATCATCTTGTTTAAAAGCAAGCACAAATTGTAGGAGACAAACGAAATCCTCACTCAGAATTTTGTTGTGTCTTTCGGCTTTTCCCGGTTAGGGGTCACCACAGCGGAACTCCGGTACGCGAATGATTGGCAGTTGATTTTTTACGTGCTGAGTTGCCAGCCCTAACACACAACCTTCACCGCAGGAACGCCCATTAATGCATGTCTCCACGCAGTAGACGCTCTAGCTGAGAGTCGAACCGGTTAGCGTCTTACTGTGAGGCGACAACGCTACCGCAGCATCACCACCGCAGCTAAATCCTTACTCAGACTACTAGAAACTGTTAAAATGCAAATAGTATACAGAAGTGAGTAGTTTGTAGTCATGTTTATAGCAATGCAGAGCAAAGTTGGAATCTCATTTGAGTTCGATTCCAGTTCTGAGGACTGGAACCAAAAGTGTTTTAGTGCAGAGGTTAATAAACTGACCTGTATGCTTCTACTGTAATGTTGGAACAGATACTTTTTTTGATGGTTTTTGATCTCCCTTTTTAAAGAAAAGTTATAAAAATGCAAAAGGTCAGAGAGAGAAACCATTACAGCTAACAAAGAAATAAATGACTAGGTGGCGGTGGCGTAACTAAGAGATCATAAGAACAGAACAAATGGTCCCTATTGACCAGGTGAGGAAATGATTTGGAGAATTACCCAAGTTAAAACTCCGTATCTTAAAGGACTACCAAAGGGTAGTGACTGTATGACTTTGAGTAGCTGAAAAGCTTATCAGAGTAAAATGAGCAAAGGAAGTACAACCTGGCAAATACAGTTTCTGAGTAAAAGAGCAGTGAAGATGCTAAACAGAATGTCAGCTGGCTATATACATGATCAGATGGCTTTTTTCTGAGTCTGGGTACTGTTTTGTATCTAAGCTAATGAATGTAACTGAACAAAACCTCTTTAAAAGATAATGTAGCTCAACATTATGGCGTTATGAATCAAACATGAAATGTGTTGTAGTTAATGAAGAAAATGCAGGCCTTGTTACACGTGCTGTAAAGCTGCTTTTTTTCTTTCCTTGACTGTGCAGGCTCGTATAGTGGTTCACAGGTAAGTTAAATTACAAATCACATAACACTGGTAAATACTTAAATTTAGGTCAGCAAGAATGTTTCACAAAGAAGCTTTGCAAAATTCAGACAAAAGAAAAAAAGCACAATAGAGGAACTAAGTAACTATATAAACAGTGCTGTGAAGAATGTAGTGCTTGGTTTGTGTTCATTTAGACCATCAATCCTTTACATATTTGCCTGTCTGTAACTCTTCATGTTGCATAGCTTATTTTAATTCTTCTCACCTTTCAGGTAGATAAATTGAGTTGCCATATACCCTGCACATATGCAGCAACACCTTTTTTGGTATTGGCTGGGGTGTGGTCATGTACTAGATTTCTGGCTAACATGGTGGCTGTGTTTTAATTGCATTCTAGGTACATGGATTGCCCTAACATTGAAATGCATGTCTCCTATGCAACCTTTGGCATCTGGGCAGTAAAGTATTCAAATAGTAAGAATGAATCAGCTGAAACAGCTTTGTAGTCATTCTTCAGTAGCTCCAATAGGTTATTGTGAACTTTTCACATAACCAAGTCACCACTTCTCTGTTTTGTGAATCTTTGTTCTGCATTGGTTAACATGCTGAGGCAATATGCAGTAGGCTGTACAACCTGTCTACCTAACACAGCACCTAGGCACATTGCTTTTGGCAACAGCAGTCAAAACCAAAAGCTTCTGAATGTTGTGGTAAAGATAGGTGAGTGAGGATTAGCTCGATCTGCATGGTAAAAGTGACTATATATAATTGTTGGTGTTTTTTTGTATTGGTTTCTTCTCTCCAGTTGAATTCAGTTTGTACCTGCAGGTTGAGTGTTCTGTCTAGTCTGCATATCTGAGCATTGTGGCCCTGTAGTTAGCTGGCACTCCAGCGAGGTGGAGCCACAGTGTCAAAAGGAAGAAGTAAGCTATGTTTGGTGCAGAAACTCAAAGATGGCATTATGGGGACATTTATTCAACACAAGGCTTGGAGAAACTTGTTTGTAAAATGCTGTGGCTTATAGATGCTCTTTGTTAACTTTACTGTAAGTATGGTAATGCCACCATGGAGAGTGAAGCCCACTGTGAGTGAGTGAGACTGACTGGTATAGCCATGAGAGCAATACTGGTATCAAGATTGGCAGTGTGTGTTTTCCTGTGCTGCTTGGACTAAGCCAGGTATGAGATATTCCTTTTTAAGAACAGGGGCAGTGATTACTCAAAATGATTACGCGTTTAGGATGACAGTCTGGGTAAAAATAAAAGATAGCTAGAGTTCCTTTAAAATGCTTGATTTATCATAGTGGTGTTGGGAAAATAGTGCATAGCAGAATTCATTATATCCTTTTCTTTTCCATTTCAAATTAAACATTGGGCAGGATTCACGAAGGCTTGCACGGAGTCTAAGAGTAGTGTAAGACTCCATGCAGCCTTCGCGATCCAGGAACAGCCCAAAGTCCGTGTAAGAGACAGTTAAACGCCTCTTACACGGAGTGGCGGATAAGTCACCTCACTTGCAGCCAAATAGCATGCAAATGAGGATGATTAGTGATCCAGGAAGCCCAGAGCAGCCCGTGTAAGAGCCGTTTTAGCTGCAGAAATGTACTCAGTTGACAACTGAGTACGTTTCTGCAAAAAACGTAATGGAGCCATGTCAGCTCCAAATAAAGGGTGCATATGTGTCAGGCAGCATGCCAATGGCCAAATATTTGGCCATTGGCAAGGTAACCTGATGCAAATATATTAAAAATATAATTTTTTTTTGGTGATCGCCGATGTTTAAACCCAGCGCAGCCCAGCGCAAACAGGCTGCGTTGCATAAAACATAAAAACAAAGGTTATAAACCCACAAATGTGGGTTTTATGCAATACATGGAATGTCAATGCAGGGACCAGCAGACCAAAACCAACATGGCCACCGTGTAGTGGTTGCTAAGGGGGGAAGCTGAGTCTAAGAGATGTAACTAAGCATTAGTAGGCAATCTGATGCAAATGAGTGTTAGGATACTGAATTCCACTGTCACATAGCAAATGAGCACAGTCTGAGTAGTGTAAGAGTTACAGAAGGGGGAGGAACAGAGTAGGAGATAGGTGACATCACAGGGGGGAATGGTAGAAAGAAATGCAGTTCATTGGAGGTCAGAGTTACATGACAGATGTCAGACAGATATCATGGAAAGAGGTGTGCCACTAGATAAGCATGAGAAAGTCAAGAAATGGAAGGTGTACACTGTTGCCAACACCAAAGTTTCTTGCTGGGCATGCATGCGCACGTGTGCGCGCCATGAAGCGCAAGTAAGGCAGTGTGTGCGCATGTAAGGCAGACTGAGCATGTGGGAGCGTGTTGGGAGATGTTTAACACTGTTTGCGTGGGTGTGCACGTGTTTTAATCCGAATAAGCAGATTCTGAACCATGTGCGTGCGTGTAAGCCACTGT
Organism: Protopterus annectens; assembly: GCF_019279795.1. Classification (NCBI taxonomy): domain Eukaryota; kingdom Metazoa; phylum Chordata; order Ceratodontiformes; family Protopteridae; genus Protopterus; species Protopterus annectens. Next base: position 487,721,641 of record NC_056726.1, on the reverse strand, counting down.
GAGCGTGTTTCTGCTGGTTTGCACATGGCTCCTCCCTGAGGAAACAGAGAGGAAAAAGGAAGCAACAGATTTAGTAGGAAGCTAGCAGGGAATACTGCTGGAGCTAGCAGGCGAAAACAATTAGAAGCAGGCAATTACACAGGCAGAATAGTAGCCCAGCCCAACACTTAAAACTCTGCAAACAGCAGTGCAGGATGTTTCTCTCAAGAGACACTGCAAGACAGGAGTAAGTTATTAGAAGTGAAAACTGAAAAAGCTGAACTCAGAGCAGAAATGTTAGGGGCTGCCATAGCTGTCATAATGAGACATAGTTGACTTGCTGAGGGTGGTGACAATGCAGATGGTTCCAGACAATCCACAGTGAGGAGACGGAGAAGAGTGTACAGGCCCAGGGTCACCTACCATGGGTTACATGAGCTGGAGATAGTAGAGCGCTATAGAGTGGACAGAGACCTCCTGCAGCAAATAGTGGAGCTGTGCAGGCCACACCTCACACACAGAACCAACAGAGGGGAACCCATCCCAGTGGAAACAAAGGTATGTGTTGGCCTAAGAATACTAGCAACAGGTACCTTCCAGAGACCAACTGGTGATATGATGTGGATATCACAGGCATCAGCCTCCAGGGTACTGCACCAGTTCCTGGATGCCATGTCAGCACATGTCGGTGATCATGTATATTTCCCCAAAGCCCATTAGGTATTGGCCAGCAATATGCGTCTCTTCCAGCAAATAGCGGAATACCCTGAGGTAGTGGGTGCAATAGACTGCACGCACATACGCATCAAAGCACCAGCCGGTGAGCGGGGTAGGGCATACATCAACCGCAAGGGCTTCCCCTCCATCAACTGCCAGGTCATGTGTGATGCCCAGGGCATAATAATGAATGTGTGTGCTGGCTGTCCTGGGAGCTACCATGATTCCCACATCTGGCATTTGACGCAGCTGTACCAGACATTTGCCAATGGGGACATCCCGCACGGACACCTAGTGGGGGATGCAGGTTATGCACTGGAGCCGTGGCTGATGACACCCATCAGAAACGCACACACACCTGAACAGGAATGCCATAATGAGGCACACACACAAATACGTAATGTAATAGAGCGTGTGTTTGGGCTGCTCAAGTCACTGTTCCGGTGTCTGGACACATCTGGTGGAGCCTTGCAGTACACACCAACTACATGTACCCAAATTGTCATGGTATGTGCTATGCTACATAATATGATCTTGCGAAAACAGCTGCAGCAGGACCAGCATAGGGCCGGGCCAAACAGCCCCCCACCATTGCCAAGGCCATCACAGGCAGAGCATGACTCGGAGGAACAACTTGAGCCTGCCCCAGTAGGCAGAAGGAGGCGTGCCCAGTATGACCTGGCCTTGGTAAAGAGGCAACGCATAGCACATACACTGGCTCAGTAGGAACCCTGGGAATGATACCTCCTCTGACTCACTCAAATAATAACATGGATGCCTACAATGACATGACCTGCTCACAAACATGTACAGGGAAGTGTTATATGCGCATCCGACAGAGGCAGGCCTGCAGCACCACCTGAGGCATGAATGCCATGTGTTAAGTAATGTAACACCATGTACTATATGCACACCTGAGGACCCTGACTAACATCCTACCCTCACCAAGCATCATGCCACAATATGACAATGAGATGATCAAGTGCAATAATTGACTGAAGTGTCGCAGTTAGTCAAAGGGGATCCAATGTGTGCCAGTCTGGGATGACATGCTGAGCATGACATGATGCTTCACCTGCTAGGACTGGCGTGCACCTATCAGTGCAGGCCGTATGGATACTGGCAAAGGCTGTTGTTACCCACAGTGTGCCCTGAATAGGTAAGGCTCAAAACACAAACCTATCTCCATAGGTATCAGAAGGATAAGAATAAGATAAGGGATAAGTCGAAACAGCAAGATGCATGCAGTCTAAACTCACCCAGTATGGTGAATGTTGATATCTGTGCTGTAACAGAAAACTGAGTCAAGGCTCACAACAGCACCCTAACACTACCAGGTTACACCTCATACTGTGCTGTACAGCCTCAAACGTGGAACAAGCTACAAAAGGAGGGTGACTAGCAAGAATTGTCAAGGATAACCACACCCCCATGTTGGTACCACAACAAGAAGCAGCATGGACTAGCCATGGTCAAGTAACAGTGGCTAAAACTGCCCCCCCAGTTTATAGCCTGCTACAGACTACTGTCCTAACACCAGGAACTGCACCTGGCCTATGCTGCAATACATGAATATATCAAGTCCTCCAAACCACATTATATTGGGTGACTGAAAATACCCAGACATAGACTGGGAGCATTATACTAGCTCCAACAGTGTAGGACAAAAGTTCATAGAATCCATAAACCAAAAGGCCCAGGAACAACGTACCACTCCCAGAAGAGGGGTAAGCATACTGGATGTGATAATCGGCAACATGGTTACTGGATGGCAAGACGAGAAGTGTATTGCTCACTGGTAAAACCAGACCATAGAGTAATCACACTGGATATACAAATCCTGACCACAGTCCCTGGCCAGAAAACCACAGTGGAAAACATGTGTAAAGCAATATTTGCACTCCTCCATGTTCCCAGATCTCTATCTGTTCAATTCATACGGGTGTTTTATCAATGGAGTAATTAGCCTGAGTCGACAATTTCCCAAAGGCACTAAAATACATTTCTTTGTGCTGAGTTGTAATCCTTGCCTTTGGCACCAGTTTGCCAGTGTCTTTAGCTTTATTGACAGTATCAGTAAGTGCTAGAATGCAGTGTAAGTACTATGGGAGGTATGGAACCTGTGTTGTGTGGGGGATAGGAGTTCTTCCTGCAAGAGATGGTTTAGCAGTTGTTTCTGAGTACATTTTTTAGGTATTTCAGTGAGGGTGGGTTCAGCATAATGGTTAGGAACTTCACCTCATATATACAAAGTACTGGGTTTGATGCACACCTCTAGTTATTGGCGCTTTAAGGCAATTAGCCTACTACCCTCCTATGAAGCTTAGATTACTGCAGGTCTAAAGTTAGTGATGTCTGTTGAACTTCCTTGTTTGTGTAGAAAGATAATGTGTGATTTTTACATAGAGAGGGAACGTGGGATTCCTGGACTGACCTATTTATAAGGATTTATACAGGATGAGCAGTGCTTTTGTCGGCTATTGTAAGGTACTCACTTGGAAGGTTATCAGATGAAGTTGCCATGGTTTGAGTTGTTTTATATATGATGAGGGCACATGTCTGAAGGTGAAAGTGGACTTAGTGCTATGTGGCTTTTGGGCAGGGGAGGGATTAGGTGTGGGAATCCTTGGTTAGGAATGCAATAATATGTATGAAATAAGAGTTGAACTCTATTACAGTTTTGAGTGTTGAATGGGAGAGGGATTATGGTTGAATTTTTGGACAGAATGTAAGATTTCTTTAATGGTTAACCCGAATGTTTGGGTTTGTGTTGACTATTGCTCTGAATGTTGCTGTAGTATAGTTTTTGTCTTCATTTATTTGACTTTTTAGTACAGATGTGAAGCAGTCTGAAGTTTTCAAGATATTGTGATGATGTGTATTTCTGCCATTATTTCCATATTTTTTTGTCCTGCAGTAGCATTCTACTCTGTTTGGATAGCCAAATCTCATTATTTGTTTTTTAGTCTCTTCCGTTTAAGAGGTGAAAGGCTGTTTGGGAAAATTTACAGTATAATCTAAGGGGCGGATTTTTAGGATTACCAGTTAATAGATGAAAGGATAGTAATGAACATGTCTTGGTTAAACTTAGGTTGTGTGTTTTAGATGAAAGGATAGTAATGAACATGTCTGGGTTAAACGTAGGCTGTGTGTTTTTGTAAGCATACCACTTAGGTGGCTGTGTGAGATGTCTGGTTTAATTTTTTCAAATATTTTGGTTTTCTAATACCATTATGGGGATAGATCCATTCCTAAGTCAGGTTATGATTGAAGTTCATTGAATTAGTATTGTTTCAATCTTGTATAGCCAAAAGTACTTGTCAACACCCATAATGGGCCCAGATATGACTCCTGCAATTCATACAGAGTTACATGTATTGGTAGCATATCAACATACGATTGTGGATCCTTTTTTAGGCCAACTTTCCTACTACTATTGTCTAGGTATCTTGCATCCATATTGCTGTCATTTCTGCCTGAAAATCTTGATATTTTATGAGTTTGTGTCTTGCTGTACATGAGACACTAATTGCAATGTGTATCAATTTCAATGGTCATAATTTATACAGTTGATTGAATTGTTGATTCAATGGTCAATGTCTTTTTTGTTGATGGTTTTTGTCTTTTTTCATGAACTGCTATATCATTTTTTTTCACATCTAGTTTTTGAACTATTGGTAATGGGTGATCCCATGTGATGTACATTTCAAGATTCTCTAGAATGCTTTGTGGTTCATGTTCCCAATGCTTCTTGGCTACGTCTGTGGTTCAGTGTTTGCACAATCCATAATGGAACAATCTTGCCACATCATTGTGCCTTTCAGTGTACAGGCCCTCTATCATGAGTGCATTACACCCAGCAACAAGGTCTGTGACTGTTTCCAGTTCTTTTTCACATAACCTACACTTGTCTGCATTGCCCATATGTTCAATGGACTTTGTAAACCAGCTTGTATGTAATCCACTGTCCTGGGCTGTCATTATTAGCCTTTCATCCTTCAGTTTCAACTCACGTCTCCCTATCCATTTTTGTGTCAAATTCTTATCAATGTGAGGTTATTCCATGAGATCTGTTATTTTGACACATTCAGTTGGTGTATGATTTTTGTCCCACTTGCCAAGTGAATGCTTCTGCTAAACTAAGCAGGGAGGTCATCTTGGACTTCCTCTCCTTATATTTTAAAACTTTCACTATGTTTGCATCTGATGTGATCAATAGATAATATATGCAACCCAGTAACTGTAGATCTAAACATGTAATCAATTTTGAGGCAGCCTACACCTCCATCAGGCTGTGAAATATATAATCTTGGTATACACTGATTTTTATATATTATTTGGTTCAGTGTAAATCATTTTTACTGCTTTTCTGTCCAACTAATTCATTACTTTTTGGGGCCAGTCAATCACACCAAAACAGTAAGAGAAAATTGGTGTAAAGCTTTGACTATGTTCTTCATGTTTCATTGTTGGAGTCATCACTTGTGGGTTATCCCTGCTGGGTAGCCCTCGGTTGGCCTGAATACCAGAGTAAAGCTTTTCCCCTGCGCTGGCTGCTGTCACTTGTAGACTGACGTCTGGTCATCAGTGGTATAAAAGAGAGCAGCCTGCAGCATTACATCAGTGTTTCTTGCCATGGAGCTTGAAGCAAAAGCAGTTTGCATGTCTGCCAGTTGATCGTTGCCAGAGTAGAAGTTGCCTCTGAAAACAACTAAACGCAAGTACCCCATTGGGTACCTTTTTCTTGCACTAACCGATGTATGAAAAAGTCAATAATTGTCTCCGCTGCGGAAAACAAATAACACACCGAGACTTCCATACCTTGTGCATTACTTGTCTAGGCCCAGACCACGACGTTCCCTATTGTCGGTTCTGCGCACTTTTCCATTCTAGGACTATTCACCGTAGAGCTGAATTTGTAGCCAGGCCTTCCGCACGCCAAAAAAACAAACTCATTTGGTAACTTACTTCAAACAAGTGGCCACAAAAACCCTTGTATCTGCAAGACAAATACTGCAAGCCTTGGGGTTCATGGCCTCCTGCATTCTTCTAATTCCATATGCAAGACTGCATATGAGGAAACTACAGTGGTATCTAAAAAGTCTATGGAGTCAACATTGTCACAGCCTGGAAACAATGATTCCTATCATACTTTGCCTACACCTGGAGTTCCTATGGTGGTCAGAGGTCTGCCACCAAAACAAGGGTCTTCCATTCATACTACCCCCCGCCACCCAAACTCTAACTACAGATGCATCAGACTACGCATGGGGGGCTCACCTGGCAGGGAAGTGTATTCAGGGCAAATGGAACCCAAATCAAATGCACCTACATATCAATCAAAAAGAAATGTTAGCTGTACAGAATGCTCTGACAGCCTTCAAAGACTACATTCTTCCAGGACAACTAATGGTAAAGACAGACACCACCACGCTGATGTGGTACATAAACAAGCAGGGGGGTACACATTCCTACCCCCTCTGCAGACTAGCCATGGCATTATGGAACACAGCCTTGAGCTACCAAGTGCATCTACAAGCTCAATTCCTGCCAGGAAAAATGAATACACTGGCAGACGGACTAAGCAGAAATCTCATGGACCCACACGAGTGGAAACTGGAACCACAGATTTTCAACATGTTGAAAAGCAAATGGGGGAGCCCAGACATAGATCTAGTTGCCTCCCCCCAGAACTACCAGTTGGATTCTACACAAAAAAGCCTGGAAAGTTGATACTCTGTCCTTCAGCTGGAAAAATCTATCAGTCTACGCCTTTCCCCCTCTGCCTCTGCTCTCCAAAGTTCTAAAAGTCAAACAAAAAAAAAAAACAAAACTAAAAGTACTAAAAGTCAAACAAGACAAACCAAGGATGGTTTTGATTTTTCCAGACTGGCCGCGCCAACACTGGTACCCCCCCTCCTGTGCAGTGTGTCGCAACTACCTCCATGGCGCCTCCCTCAGACCCCTTCCCTGCTGTCTCAACAGGAGAACCAAATTTTTCACCCTCAGCTTCCAACACTGAACCTTGCAGCCTGGCTAATCACTTAATATCACCCTTCTCATCCCTCAGCAAACTTGTGCTGGATGTTATCTTGGAGGCAAGGAGACCTAGTACTAGAAAAACTTATGCTGACAAGTGGAAAAGATTCTGTGCCTGGAACCAATCTTTAGGAATGAGTACAGCAGTGCCCAATGTACCTCAGATTTTGCAATATTTAACTGAGATGCTCCACAAGGGCCTGTCTTTTTCCTCTATTACAATCCACACCTCAGCTATTTCAGCTCATTATAACACAGCACCTCCCCTCTCTTCTCATCCTCTGCTCAAGCAGCATCTCAGAGGGGCAAAAAAGACCACCCAGGAGAGCTCCTACCCCTTCCTGGGACCTTAACTTTGTTTAGGAGAAACTCACCCTACCTCCTTGCGAGCCAGCTGCCACTGCTGATTTAAAAGTTATTTCCTGGAAAACAGTCTTTCTTTTAGCAATCACTTCAGCTAGAAGGGTATCTGAATTACAGGCCCTTATGGCGGTAGAGCCTTTCATCGTCTTTCATGTGGACAGGGTATCTCTGAGGACCAATCCATCCTTCATGCCCAAGGTGGTTTCCAGTGTGGCTCTTAATCAGTCCATTCATTTGCCAACCTTCTTTCCCAATCCACAGAAAAAAGGGGAACGGATTCTGCATTCTTTGGATGTGCACAGACAACTTAGATTCTACTTGGACATGACTAAGCCACAAAGAAAATCTGAACAACTGCTGGTAACATTTGCTGCAGGAGCAGAGGGGAAGGCTATTTCAAAACAAACCATTTCTAAATGGATAAGCCATTGCATTTATTTCTGCTATAAGCACCATGGAAAACCTATCCCCCCAGGGGATCAGATCTCACTCCAACAGGGCTGCATCTACTTCTACAGCCTTTCTCAGAGGTGTTCCCACCAGGGACATCCTAGAAGCTGCTACATGGAGCTCTGTACATACTTTCATCAAGCATTATCATTTACCAATTTTCTCTAAATCCATAGCTGGCTTTGCCACTGCTGTCTTGCAGGGCCTTTTAGCTGACCCTAATGCTGTTTAATCTCCTCCTCCCAACCACAGCTTTGTGAATCTACCCAAATGTAATGACTGCAACAGTGAAACACGAAGAACGTAGTACAGTTGTGTACACTTACCATAAATGTAGATGTTCGAGTGTATTCACTGTTGCAGTCCTGGTTACCCTCCCTCCAGCCCCCGGACTTCTGTTGTCTATACCTCTATTCTTGTTCACTATGCTTAAAGCTGTCTGGTGTATTTGCTTTTTGATAGAGGTTTAACCATGTATATAATTACTTCCCATTATGGGGGCACCTGACATCTGGGGCAAGAAAAACTGATAAAATGGTGTTGGCTGCATGTTCTATACCCCTGACAACCTGACGTCATGGAAGAAGGGACAGCAACTGATGCAGGACCCAAAACTTTGTTAATAAGGCTGACTGAGGGCAACCTGCCAGCAGATTACCCAAATGTAATGACTGCAACAGTGAATACACTCGAACATCTACATTTATGGTAAGTGTACACATCTGTATTTTACTACAGGACCTGCTCTTTGTACAAACAACTCTAACCTCTCTAGGGTTCACTATCAACAGGAAAAATGAAACCTAAACCCCTCCAGGCAGATCACCTTCTGGGGCACTACTCCTGGACACGGCCTCCCAGACAGCCTTCCTCTCACCACAAAAACAAAGCTTTCTTTGAAATTAGTTTTCCCAGTTAGCTCTCAGAAAAAAACTCACAGCAAGGAAAATTCTGCAAGCTCTGGGTTACATGTCATCCTGCAGTCTAATGATCCCTGTGGCCAGGTTGCACATGAGAAAACTCCAATGGTACCTAAAGAACCTTTGATGCCAACACTCTCAAGCAATGGAGACCACTCTCCCCCACATTCCATGCATAAGGAACAAATTTCTTTGGTGGACAAAGGCCTGCACTCAGAACAAGGTCCTTCCCTTCACCTACCTACCACAAGGCCTACTATATCACTACAGTACACTACTACTATCCCTTCATGATAAGGTGTGCAAGGTAGAATGTTTTTCTAACCAATTTGGCAACGTGGGTGTCAAATGAGAGGTCGCTGTCGATTTGGGTCCCTAGGCCTCTGATTACTTTTTCGGTACACAGTGGTACTCAGTGGGTTGCTGTCTATGTGATAATTGGTGGGTACTTTGTTTTTCCCCAAAGAGGATGACTATACATTTTTTGGCATTTAGTTTAAGGCCATGACTCCGGCACCAGTTGTCCATTTCTGTGAGGCCTTTTTGTAGGATGTATGTGGCCGCTGATGTATCGACTATGGCCCTAGTTTGCAGTCATCTGCGAACTTTGTCAGCCACAACCCTCCCATGTTTGCTTTAACATCTGAGAAATAAATGCTGAACAAGAGGGGTCCCAGTACATATCCCTGTGGGACACCACTTGTGACTGGCTTTGAGTCAGACATTGCTCCAGCGATTTTAACTTTATGGGTTCTGTCCTTTAGCCAGTTTGCCAGTTGCAGTTTAGTGACATAAGGGTTTACGTTTAAGCTGTTGAGCTTATCTATGATGCCTTAGTGGGGTATTGTGTTGAAGGCCTTAGCCAAGTCCAGCTAGGCTGTATGGACTGCTTTGTCCTCATCAATGGATCTAGTGACTGTTTCGAAAAAGGCAAGCAGGTCCAAAAGGCAGGAACTGCCCCTTACAAAGCCGAACTGGGTGGGGTCAAGTGTCTGTAGGTCCCCAATGTCTCTGTTTATGAGTTCCATAATGATTCTTTCCATAGCTTTGCAGACCAGGCTGGTTAAGCTTATGGGGCGGTAGTTCCCAGGGTCTGTAGAGGTACCCCCTTTGTGGAGTGGGACCACTGTTGCTGTACGCCAGTGTTCAGGTACATATCCTGTACTAAGGCTAAGGTTAAATAGCAGTTTTATGTGTGGGTTTAGCTCCTCTTGGAGTTCACCTAGCACACAACACTGGATACCGTCAGGTCCCATTGATGCTGTGTTTTTAGCTTTGTTGAGGGCAGTTCTCACTTGCACATCTGAGATGACAGGGAGATTACATTAAGCTGGGATAAGTAATTTCTTCTTTTGGGGGTGAGGGAGGGGAGAAATTTGCACTGAACCTGTCAGCCAGAATGTTGGCAATATCTGTGGGTTCAGTGTATTTTTTGTTGTTGTGAACAAACTCTGAGCATATTTGAGGGTTTCCGCCCAGGTTTCTAACATAGCTGAAGAAGGCTTTGTGGTTATCTTTAGTGTCCTTAGCTATTTTTCTCTCAAAGTTGGCCTTGGAAGTTTTTATGAGAGAACTTATTTTTCTGCTAGTGTTTATCAGAGATGTCTTCCCTTTATGGGATTTTGCTCTGTCGTGCAGTAGCTTCCTTCTTTTGTTATACAATTTGATAATGGCTGAGGTCCACCGGACAGGACGCTTGCCTTTGGTGGAGAGGGACTTGGATTTATTTGGGATTGCATGATCCATGCATTCTTCGAGATGTCCATAGAAAGCATTTGTGAAGGATTCGGCATTGTGGGACGTGGTATCCACTGGCTCAGTGGGCTTAAAGGATGCCGTCTCAGTCTTAAGAAGAGTGAAGTATGCTTTTGAGAAGTTTTTCACTGTGGTCTTTATGCTGGGGGTGTAGGTGGGATATGTATATCCATGGTGATTAGTTTATAGTCAGATCTCACTAGTGAGGGGTATACCTCCGTGCGCATTTTGTCCCCATGTTTGTGATGATCAGGTCTAGTATATTATCTCCCCTAGTGGTAGAGGTGACTAGTTGTTCCAGTGCATTTGAATTTATGAATTCCAGGAACCTTTGGGCTAGGGTGTTAGGGCTAGAATAATGTATCCAATCTATGTTTGGGTACTTGAAGTCTCCCAGCATGATTGTGATTTTGTGATACATTCATATCCTCCAATGTCTTCAGGAAGGCTGAGTGGGGTTCCTGAGATTGGGATGGTGGTCTGTAACATGCTACCAGTTGTACAGCAGTTTTGCCTATGGTTAGTTGCACCTGTATGGTCTCCGATGCTTCATGTGTTGCTACTAACCTGGAGGTGTGGGTGTCCTTGATGAATATGGACACTCCCCCTCCCTTTGTGGTTTGGCCCAGGTTTTGGGGCCGATGATACGAGGTATAGCCTGGTAGCACTGGGGTGCTCTCAGGAGCCTTGAACCAGGTTTCAGTTACTGCACAGACGTTGATGTTCTCCATACTGAGGAGTGCATCGAGAGCCTGCATCTTGAGATTTAGACTTCTGGCATTGAGCAGCATTAGCCTTAGTTTTTTTTCCATTTCTGTTTTTAGCCTTGCCTAAAAAAGGCACCATGGGGGTGGCAAGAGCCTTAACCAATATCCGGAAGCCCAGTGGTGACAGGTGCAAGCCATCCTTTGTGAAGCAGCGTGGCTTGTCCAACATGTCATCCCAGGCAGACACATATTGGATCCCCTTAGAATGACACCAGTACTTGAGCCAATTATTAAAGATGATCATCTTGTCTTTGTATTGTGGCATCATTCTTGGTGAGGGCAAGATGCTGCTCAGGGTCAAAGTCATACCAGCCTGGGCTACATAATCAGAGAGCTCCTCTATGTCTCTTTTCATGTAGTCCAGGGAGGTACGTCTCAGGTCATTCACACCAGCATGGACGATGATGGAGTTATATTTGTACTAGCTTTGGAGTGACCTGAGTGCATGTCTTATGTGGCGGATCCTAGCTCCCGATAGGTAGCTCACAGTCACCTGCTCCTTGTTCAGCCTGGTAAGCGGGACATCAGTGTGTCTAACTATACAGTCACATATTACTAGTGTATCAGGCATGGTGTTTGGCCTTAAGGGCTGTGATTGATTGACACACTGATTTATTGATGTATGTGTTACATGTGTTTTTTTTTTTAGGTGGTGGGTTTTTGGATGTCTGCTTTGGGAGCCTCTGTTGTTTTGGTAAGTTTTTTATTAGAGCCTCCGAGTATGTCTTTGTGTTTGTATGTGTTTGGTTTGCAGTTGTGGTAGGTCTATGTGGGACTGGGTTTGTTGTGTGTGTGGTTACCATCTCCTCCTGTCTGGTCGTGCCAGCCCTGAGTTGAGAGAGTTCAGCCTCCAGTTTCCCTATATAGTTGCATCTCTCATATGTATTTCATTTTATTGGTCCACTATATCCATTTTTCTAGCATCTCTCTTTTGAAGTACTGCCACTTCAGCACCATAATGTTTGCACAATCCCCATTGAACAGTCCTGCCACATTGTTATGCCTATCAGTATAAAGTCCTTGTGCCATTAGTATGTCACAACCAGCCATGATGTGTGCAACTGCTTCCTGTTCAGTTTTCCAAAACCTACATTTGTCTGTTTCTACCACAGGTTCAATGAACTTTGTCAACCAGTGTGTTCATTGACTACGATCTTGGTTCATCTCATGATTTTAATTCTCATCTCTTTAGCCATTCCTGCATTTGTTATGGATAAACATGAGCTTCTTCCAGAAGTTTTCTATACTTGCAACTGCAGTTATGCTTTTTCCACATTTCTTGCCTTCTCATCTGGTCCTTCACCTTATATTCGTTATTTTGTTATTTGGGTATATTCAGTTGCTGTCTGATTTTATATACTTCTGTTTTGAGCTCCATTCCTGCTCAGTTAAGCAGATATGTCATTGCTAGATTTAGTGTCCTCATCTTTCAAAACTTTCAGTACATTTGGGTCTTGTGAGATCAGTACATATG
>NC_056726.1:487699177-487704177 GCF_019279795.1 Protopterus annectens | reverse complement strand
CCTTCATCAGAACAAATAATGTCTCCAAAAACAAGGTTTATATACATACATAGTTATCTCACTAATTGGTAAATTAGTAAAAAACCGCCAAAAGGTTTTAAAGGTATAAGATGTCAAAACCAATATTTTCATAATCTAATCACACATACTTCAATGTCACTACTATGCATACATATAGTAAAAACATTGTCATAAAATAAAAAATTCAATATAATTTAAAAAATATATATTATTTTATATTTAACAAGCATCCATTATTCACATATAAAATCTACCTTATTACGACGTACATGAATATACAACTATTCTCTTCAAATTCATTATTAACAATAATAATGATGTAATTCTAAGTGGGTTATTCCAATGCTAAAAATGGTTTTATACTTATAAAATCATTGAGACCAGGTGGTCTTGTGGAGTCAGTCAAAATTTGCCACTTGCTTTCACATAATGCCAACTTGGTTTTCCAATCACCTCCAAATGGTGTATTGTCCACCTGTTCAATGATAGAAAAAAGAAAACTATGGTCTTCACCTTTGTCTAAAATGTGCCTGCATAATGCGTTCTTAGTGTCACACTTCCCTATTCTATATTGGTGTTCATAGATGCGTCTATTTAGTTGTCTCTCAGTTTTGCCAATATAGTGGGCGTTACATGCTATACAGATGGCCACGTAGACCACCTGTTTACTTTTACAGTTTCCCCTTTTGCATTTGATAGTAGTGTGACATACATCATCAAGCTTGATGATTTTGCTTGTATTGATGTATTTGCATTGTTTGCAATTACCACATTTTGTGGTCCCTTTATTTGTATCTACTTTCGTTTTGGTGTGACCATCTTTTTGTAATAATCTCTTCAGATTGGGAGCTGTTTTAAAAACACATCTGGGTTTGTTACCCAAAATTTTCTCTTTATCTATAATCGTCAGTATTTTCCAATGTCTATCCAATATTTCTTGAATCAGATATGTGTTGGGGGAATACATAAGTACACATACCCTGCCTATAGATGTATTAGGAATGTCTTCTTTGGTGGTTGGTTGGAATGTACCTAACAGTGGGAAATATTTTTTACCCCATTCCCTGGTGACATAGTTGATAACTTCATCCACCATCTTCTCGGGGTAGGCTCTCGTGATGAACATGTCCTTAATAATATCCATTTCAGTTTTCACCATACGTTTATTAGACGTCATCCTTGCCACCCTAATGCATTGACCTTTGACTATGTTACTGAAAATATGGGGGGGGTGGTTGCTGCTGTAATGAACATAGTCATTGGAAAATGTTGGTTTTCTATAGATTCTGGACATGAATCCACTGTCGTTCTTGGTTAATGAGATGTCTAAATAGGACATTTCTTCATGACTGTAGTCAAATGTAAATTGTAAAAAATCCACTGTTTGATTGAGGTATGTCGTGAATTCCAACAATTTGTCCTCTGATGCCCTCCACAGGATGAAAATATCATCTAGATATCTGACGTACAAAGCGATGTTGTTATAGTGAGTACTTTCAAAAATGTACTCCGATTCCCATTCTGCCATGACCAGATTCGCAAAGATGGGGGCACGCGCTGCTCCCATCGCTACTCCCCTGGTCTGCCTGAAATATTCTCCTTGATGTAAAATATAATTGTAATCCAACACTAGTGACATCATGTCACAAAGGAGACTGATCTTTTCCCAAGAGAAGTCGGTGAACTTTGTTAGACTTCTTTCAAAAAATTCCAAACCTTCAGTCCTGGGAATGCTGGAAAAAAGATCCACGACGTCGATAGTCAACAAAATGAGATTGGTGTCCCATAGTTCTTTCTTGATGGTCCCTAGAAATCTCCATGAATCCTTGATGATATGAGGGATGTTGTCGTCTATCTTTTTGAGCCATCCATCAATCAGTTGTCCTATTTTAAAGGTTTTGGATCTAGAACCTGACACGATGGGACGGAAAGGAGGTTGATTGATGGATTTGTGTACCTTGGGAATGCCCACCATCTTTGCTAGAACTGGGTGGTCTACTTTCAAAAAGGAATAGGTCTCATTATTAATCCTGTTGTCTATCAGATATTCCTCTAGAATGAGGTCTATGCGCTTATGTCCAATGTTGACCTGATTCAAGGAGATGTTTTCGTAATTTCCTGAATTATGAAGAATGTTGTCAATCTCTTGGTCGTAGTCCTTGGTGGAGAAAATCACTACCCCCCCTCCCTTGTCGGGTTTCATGACTCTGATATCCCTGTTCGAGGTGAGGTCGGATAAACATTTCCTTTCCAAACTAGTGAGATTGTCTATAGCATCGCCATTCTGATGTTTCTTCTTATTGTATGTCCAGTAAATGTCATTGCAAACAAGGTGTTCGAAGTTCGTGACATGGGGATTTGATGTAGGAATGTAGGTGCTTTTTTTCGTAAGGGTAGTCCCTGCTATACCCATGTTCTTGTGTTCAAAGTGAGGTTGTTTGTCAAACTGAAGAGCCAAATTCAACTTTCTACAATATTTCTTAACTTCTTTTATGCTGTCTATAATGTTCCAACCCCTCATGGGTATGAATTTCATACCCTTGCTTAATAATTGAGCACAGGTGTTGTTGATATCAAGGGTGGTGTAGTTAAATACCTTGAAACCAGCATGGGTGATGATTCTGGGGAAGGAATCATGAACATGTACATCAGTTGAACTCCCTTCTGACGTGGTCCCTAACCTGATATGGTTCGTCGAGAGGGGCTCTACCTGTGTCGAGTTGTTGGACCCATTGTGTGTGAATGCCAAGGTTTGGCATCCCTCCATGCCGGGTGGTATCTCCCCCCCTGAAAATTTTCATCCCTGCCAGATTTTTCTAGATCAATTCCTCTGGAACCATACCTGTTATGTGAGTCTGTGTCCTTATGTCTAGGCCAGATGTATGCTCTATCTGTTCTGTATGCCTCTAAATCACGTTGTAGTTTCTTATCCTTCCTAATCACACTACTCTGCACAGAGTCTTCTGCATGTACAAATTGCTTTGCATATAGTTCTTTCATGTCCTCATACTCATTATGCTGTATAATGTTACTGTGAATACTTTCTAATTGATCACCTAATATGCTCAATTTGTCATCCAAATTTATAATTAGAAGTTTCATGTATTCTTGTCCAAATCCATCAAATAGTTTGTTGAACTCTTTTTCCACATCTGCAGTGTGTGTGATACCTAAAGGTAATTTGAAAAATCTAATACCTTTAGGCACAGTGTTAAGTGATAAACATTTCGTTAAATAACTGCGGTCAATTTTGGTATTTTTGTATGCTGTCAATTTTTTACCAAAATCTATGATATGTTCTCTCAAAGATATGCAATTATTACCTTGATTGATATTACTATTGTTCTCTCTTTTATCCTTATAAAAATAATCCCTGTCGTCACATAAAAATCGTTCAAACAGTACATCTCTATTGCTTGTTTTACCATTTAACACATTTCCTTTCACCAATTGTGTGGAATCACTACTGGTTTGACAGTTTATATTAGGACGACTGAGAGAGTTGTGCCTTACTCTTTTTATTACAGTACCTTTGTTTTCCCGACCAGTCATAGGTATCTTGTCACAGTGTGTGTAAAAACGCCAGCTTGACGCGCTTCCACCATATATGGTTGTCCAACCTTTTCCTGCAAACGCTGAAGTCAGCACAATCCTGCTGCCTAAAAAATCATGCTTTCACTGAGGAGGTACTCATCCTCTGTGTGCAAGATCCAAAGTTTGGAGTTAGAGCTCGGTTGCTGCTATTATCATCTTTACAGTCCATTGATGATACTCTTCTGAACCACCTCCGAGTAGCAACACTTTGGAAAGCTGCAATCGGTGTACTCGCTATTGTACTCAAACGGTCCCTGTCGGTTCTTCCGCATCTGCGTGGTTTGGACTTTGTTGGCCTTTGTTTTTACTATATGTATGCATAGTAGTGACATTGAAGTATGTGTGATTAGATTATGAAAATATTGGTTTTGACATCTTATACCTTTAAAACCTTTTAGTTTTTTTACTAATTTACCAATTAGTGAGATAACTATGTATGTATAAACCTTGTTTTGGAGACATTATTTGTTCTGATGAAGGCTGGGACAGCTAAGCAACGTGGATATAATAAATCAACAATTTGATTTTATCTAAGTTTGTCGTGGATTGTATATTCTACAGTAGAGATATTTGTCCTTTGTCATTAGCAGGGTTCCATTCTCCTCCATCTTACACTTGTATTTCCTGCTACAGACCACTATGAATCATACGTATGCTTATTTACATATATGAACTGATATTGTCATAATTCTAATCTGTATAATACATATATATACATAAACAGCAGACATGTTTCTAATATATATGCATATATATATATATATATATATGTGTGTGTGTGTGTGTGTGTGTATACATATATATATATGTGTGTGTGTATATATATATATATATATATATATATATATATATATATACATATTTATATTGTTATATATGTAAATATATCTATATATATATATATATATATACATATACATATACATTTATACATATGTGTGTTTTTGTGTATGTATATATATATGTATATATATATATATATATATATATATATATACACACACACACACACACACACACATTTTGTTTTTTCATTTTACAATGGTTTAACATAATAGTCCAACTGGATACATGTCCATTTTCATGAGACCCTGGGACAAAACCTGCAAAATAGACTATCTTACACAGGTTACACAAGAAGTTAGATAACATTAGAAAATATAAAACAAAGCGACATGTACAATGGTTTAGTAGTGTTCTCCAGGAGGGACTCGGTCTCATGGAGCAGACACAAATAAAAGCAAGAGACATAATTTCCCGAATCTTAGGGGCTAGGAGCTGAGACTTGAGTAGTGCTCCCAGTCAATGTTTGGGTAGTTGAGTCCTCCAATATAATGGTGTTTAGAGAGATCTTCATGTTCTCCAATGTTTTCAGGAAAGCAGAA
>NC_056726.1:487679014-487698677 GCF_019279795.1 Protopterus annectens | reverse complement strand
ATCTAAGCATAGATGCAGGTAGTGTTATGGATAGATGATTGAAGATCATTAATAAAGATAGAGAATAAGAGTGGACCTAATATTGATCCTTGAGGTACTCCTAAGGAGATAGGTAGTAGAGCAGATAGAGAATTTTTCCAGAGTACTGCTTGTTGTCGGTTTTCAAGGTAGGATGAGAACCAGGTTAAGGAGGAAAAATCCAAGGCAAGTGAGTTTAGTATGTGTAGGAGAAGTTTATGGTTGACCATGTCAAGGCTTTTGACAGGTCTAGGAAAAGAGAAGCAGTTAGTTTGTTATTATTACGGTTACAGTTTATTGTGTTAGTAAAGGAAAGTAGTGCAGTGGTCGTACTATGTGAGGGTCTAAATCCATGTTGAGTGTTTGCTAGTAGGTTATTTTGAAGGAGATGGTTAAGTAGTTGTTTGTGTATACATTTTTCCATGATTTTAGCTAGTGGAGATAATAGTGCTATTGGGCAGTAGTTAGAGAGGTCAGTGGATTTGCCTCCTTTATGTAAGGGTATGATGTGTGATATCTTCCAGATTGCTGGAAAATCACTTTCTTTTATGGATCTGTTTATTAGGATCGAAACAGGGTAGGCTATAGCTTTTGCTGCTACCTGAAGGAATTCAGCAGGAAGCTTATCTGCTGAGGGGGTAGTGGGTTTAAGTTTTTGTAAGAGAGATTGTATGTAGGAGGTGGGTATGGGTTGAAGTTGAAGGGAAGGAATGACTTTGTTGGTGTTACTTAAGATCTGTTGGGAAGCATCAGGGGATAAATGGCTTGCTAGTGTTTCTGATTGAGAATCCCAATACTTTACTTTCCTTCATATTTCTTAATTATTTCTTCTCCTCCTTCTGATCCATTTATCTTATACCATTCATATAACTTCTGTTCTTCACTTTTTGCTTTAACTTTTTTGCTGCTACTGCTTGCAATGTTATTATAGCCCTTACATACCCATTCATCCTCAGTTAACTCTCCCAGTTCTTTTCTTCTATTTCCTGCCATTTCCACTATATTCCACTATTTTTATTTAATGCAGGCTGAATGTGACAATGTGTGGAAGAGAGAGTCATATAAATATTTAACAGTATACCACTGCTGTCTTAACATACAAGTTATTACCTCTATAAAAGGAGTTTGTCTAGTGACAAAATAAACACCTTCATTTTTACCTTGTTTTTAAACTTTTTTTCCATTTCTCTTCCTATGGCAACTAAACCTACTTTTGAGTTGCAGTTTCTGTTTAGAAGCTAACAACTGATTTTTAGTACAGCACCCCTACAACATAGCCTCTGTAGCACCTCACTAACCACCCTCTCAAATTCTTCATAATCAGAACATAAATCTCTGACCATAAAAACTTAACATAAGCGAGAGAATCTATAAGGTGTGGGGATATGCACTAGTTGCCTCTAAAAAGTATTTGCAGAACTAGGCTTCCTATATAAAGCAGATGCTATCTTCCCATCCTTAATATAAACTACAGTATATAAATGTATTGCTTCAATCTAGCTGTACATCAAAAGTAAAAGATAGCCCAAATTATTTTGTATTCTGTCTATAAACTCATGAACCTGCCCCAAAAAACTTACAAAACAAAAACAAGTAATCAACATTCATACAAGACAACACAATCATTTAGATATAAATCTCTATAAATATACATTTCTTCAAACTATCCCATAAACAGATTAGCATAAATAGGTTCAATATTTGTACCCTTTGCAGTTCTATGCATTTGCCTAAAAAAACCTACCAAAAATCCAAATTATTCAGAAACAAAATTAAAAAATTCTAATATCTCTAAAAGCCCTTGAACATCCCTTAAAAATGTGATACTTTCTGCACACCTATAACATGCTGAATTAAAAACTAAAGAGAAGAAACATCCACAGAAGCAAAAAAAAAAAAAAAAAACAGGACTCTTTCCACTTCACTTCCTTAACTAGTTATTAAAAATGAGTACTATCACGTACATAAGATAGTTACCAAAGTACAAAAAGTTTTGACAAGATATCCAAAACTGTGCATATTCTTTCTCAAAGGCCACCCCACTTGAGATTCAATAGGTCTTCCTGGAGTATCACACACATATCCTGAATGCTCTTTCTACCTGCTGTTGCTGCAGTTTACAGGATAACACTCTGTAGTTTTGGAGTGTTTTCAAAATATTGCACCTTTATTACTGTCTGTCTTCTTTCCATTATTTCTCTTAAGTATTTGTTCCATTTTTCTTCTAACTTTCTGAGCGCTTCCTTCTCATTTTTCCCTATATTAATACCCTGTCTTTCAGTTCTTCCATTATTTTTAAATGAAATATCTTAAGGAACTTCCTTTCTCTCCATTTGTTTCCTTTTCTTGCACGTTCTTCTTGACTTTTCATTTTATCTTTTCTCACAGTGTGATTATTTCTTTATTTTGGATCTTTGCCATTTCGCTTTGGTCCTTGATCTATTTCTCCTCTTCTTCTTTCGGCTTTTCCCAGTTAGGGGTCACCACAGTGGATCATCTGTCTGCTCATGATTGGCAGTGGAGTTTTATGGTGTTGAGTTGCCAGCCCAGCATCCAACCTTCCACAGAAGGCACACACACACACACACACACACACACACACACACACACACACACACACCTTGGGCCAATTTAGAGTGTCCAATCCACCTCCAGCATGCCTTTGGGATGTGGGAGGAAACCGGAGCACCTGGAGGAAACCCATGTGACCACAGGGAGGACATGGAGACTCAGCACAGAAGGCACCCCAGCCGAAGATCGAACCAGAAAACCTCTTGCTGTGAGGCAACAATGCTAACTGCTGTGTCACCGTGGCCACCCATCCTTGATCTATTTCTCTATCTCCCCCTTTTTCCTTTGTTTTTTAACCATGCCATGTGAATATCCAGTGTCTCTTACTTGATTGCCTTTCATGTTCTATCATCTCTATGCTAAGGATTGCATGGTCTAATAATGTTCTTGGATGTATTTCCATCCCTCTTATGAAGTACTTATGATGCTCCTTTGTTATACACATCCAATATAGTCTCAACCCATTTCCATATCATCCTGAATAACATGTATGTCTTTTTTCTGTTCCCCCTAACTTGGTTATATCTTTCAGACCACACATTTATGTAGGTACCTATATGTCCTCCTTCTGGGGATGCCCACCTAAAGCATCTCTTTTTTTGTGACCAGATTCCAGTCCACTGTTATCATTATTCCTTGTTGAAATTCAACTACTTACTCTAAGGTCTAGTTTAATTCTCTTTTACTTATTTTTGGTGGGATATATGCATTTCTTATTGTTATCATTTTCTTTATATAGTAGCCTCACTTTAATACATATCTTCCTTTTCTATTTTTCCTGTATCATGATGGGCAATGCCCTTGCTATTAATCATCCCTCTTCTCCTACTCTCCCAGGTCTCTGAGTAATATCCTTCTCTAAAACCTCTTTATTAGTTCCTTGTGTTTCTTATTTCCTTTTATTTTCTTGTTTCCTAGAAGCATTCCTTGTAACATTATTACCTGTCTTCAAAGCTGTCTAATACAAGTTAGAATTTTATTTACTCTCAACCTCTCAGTGAGGCCATTTGCGTTCTGGCTCAAGTGTTTCAGAGTCATCCGATTCCTATTTTATTTTTTAACTATTTCTCTCACACTCCTTTCTTGATCCTTTCAATTCAGCATGTATCTTGATAACTTTTGTAGGTTTCCTGTTCTTCAGCTGTGCACTACTTTCATGCTTTTTCTCTTTTCTTACAGCTTTTAAAACTAAATAATGATAATAACTTTCTAAAACCTACTTTAACTATATACATGAAAGTCTGACTTTCCCCAATTACTTTCTTCCAAAGAATTTTCTCTGTTTTGTTCTCATTTGACACACTTTTTCTCATTTTTTTATTTCCATGCTTCATCACTCGCCTTTGATGAGCCATCTATTTTTTTTTTATTTTTTTCTCACTGGTACTTATTCTTACGACAATATCTCTCATCCCCATTCATGCCTCCTTCCCTCCATATTTCACTAATTTCTCTGCTTACTGATGATATTTTCTATTTTATTCATCATCACTGTATTTCTTTCTAATCTGCATTGTATCTTTTCTGCAGTGTACTACTGCCCCCATTCCACCCCCATTTTTACTTTGCATTTCCACTCCCCTTTCTTAGCCTGACACCATACCAGAAATACAAAGCTGTTTTTTTGTTTTTTTTTTTTTTAATTACAGGGTAAACCATTTAGCTGATTGTGCAAAACAGCTCTTGCAATTAAAAACTAGAGTGGATTTAAGGGACATGATCTTGGTACAACAATATCAGCAAAGACTGCTCAGTATTTAAGATCCCCCCAAAAAAATTAAAAGTTAAAAATGTACATTATTGCATAACTGGCATGTCTATCTATGCCTTTGCTTTCTATAAGGATGGAAGTGTTTTATTCTAACTTGAAAGCAATGGTGCTTTCTTTATGAAATCCTATTTAAACTTGCTGCAGTTCCAGTTCAAACTTAGCCATCATTACCAGTTATAGTTTGACCTCACAGAGGAGCAATTGAAGAGTCTCTCTTTTTTTTCAAAGCTTAGAATTTTATATACTCATTTAATATTCACAATCCCTGTATATCAAAACTTAACTGGTTTGTCTTTGTTTTGTATTTATTATTGAGTTTTATTGACTGTTACTTTCTTCCATTTAGTCATATTAAAAGTGGTTTACGTGTCTCTATTATGTACTACTGCAAACTTTGGCTTAGACTTCATCAAATAAGTTGATTAATTTGATTGAAAAAATTCAGTGTGGTGCATAGAAGACAGTCCTGGTCACTGGGCACCTGGCCACTAAGAGAATTATGAGTCCTGTTAAGGGAGACAGGAGAGACAAGGTATCATGAAACAGGTCTCCAGGATTAGACTTGGTATAACATCAGAGAAGGTAACTAAACGTGCCATCAAGTGGGAGGGTTAGGTGTATTTTGTGGTGCACATAGAGACCAGTGATTTGACAGAGGAGTAAATTAGGTAATTGTAAGCAGGGCTAGGGAGGTGGCAGAGAGATGTTCACATAGATGGCTGGAGGTTGCATTTTCTGAAGTTTCACAGCCTTCATTAAAAAAGAGGAGATGATTCAAAAGCATGTTGATTAGCTGTGGCAGTAGACATGGGAAAAGGCTTAGAACTGGTAAGATAATGAAGGAGAGTTTAGCAAAGAGACCAAGGTTTTGTCAAGGAAATGCTCTAATATGGAAGGTAGATATTATGAAAGTAGATAAAGTTTAAACACACAGGCACTACACAGAAGGAGTAATAGTCAACAAGCATAGCAGAAAAGCAAATAAGGACTACTTGGAGCATGGCAGGGTAGAATTACTAAGCACTGAAAGGAGTCTGGGAAGAAACATGGGGAGATCCAAGCAGGGAGGCTGGTCGTTGGTATCATAGAAACATGGGACAATGACAAAATAGATGGAATAGAGAGGTGCTAGAGCAAGTTGGTGAGAAATAAGAGAGGGGGTGTTGGACAGGGTGGTAGTTTATGTAACAAATGGCATGAAATGAAAAATCAGTTAACAAGATGAATGAGAAATAGCAACTGGAAGGGAATGAGGGACCAGGCTGTTTCAGAACCTAGTGGAATGAGGGACCAGGCTGTTTCAGAACCTAGTGGAATGAGGGACCAGGCTGTTTCAGAACCTAGTGGAATGAGGGACCAGGCTGTTTCAGAACCTAGTGGAATGAGGGACCAGGCTGTTTCAGAACCTAGTGGTGAATAAGTTAGAGGAAGAGGAGTACCAGCTTACATGTACATCAAGGGAGAGACTCAGACGGAATAAAAGACGGGGTTACAAGGTAGAGGATTATACTCATGGGGCATCTGTTAGGAGCAAACTGGAAGATTCCAAGCTTCCAGGTAGGGAGGCAGCAGAAGGTGACTGAGACTTTGCATCACAAAGAGCTAACTGGTATAGACAGTGAGACAATCATTGAAAAGAGAAAGCCAATGTGGCTGCACAGGAATGTGAAGTTAGTGGTTATGGCAATATACAGTGTACAAGAGGAAGAAGAACTGTGTAGGAGAGGAAGAAGGCATAGTGTAGGAAGGTAAACAGAAGGGGAAACAAGTGATAAGGGCAATGAATTTACAAGTGGAAAGGGAATTGACAGAAGGGGTCATAGAGGGGAACAAATGCTTTTTAATGCATTTAGCAGAAAGGAGGAAGGGACAGGCAGACCTGGTCAGTTTGATTAGAAATAGGAGGTAGCTCCTGCAAAGCAGAGAAAACGCAAAGGTATTACATACTTATCAACTTTCACAGCGGAAAGGAAGATAAAAGCCCCATGTCGGGATGTAGGAAAGGTAGACAGGGGAGAAGATGGGCATGGCAACAGAGTGAGAGCAGGTGTAAATTGGCTGCCATAGGGAGGATAAGGCACAAGGACTAGATGAGGTACTTCCCAGGTGCCTAACAAATCTTTCCAGTATGCTGACGGATATTGTGATGGCGCTGTCTAACAATGTGAAAGATGGTAAGAATGAACCCCTTTATAAAATGAGAGTATGGAAAATGCGAGGAACTATAAATTTCTTAGTCTAAGAACAGTAGCAGGGAAATTTGTAGATGTGTATATATATATCCTCGCTCTTAGCCCTACCCCCTGTTTTCCTGCAGTCTTCCCATCAGCTGTCTAAATGGGACTGAATCAAAGGCCTTAGTAAAGTCGATTTATACTACATCAGCTGGTATTCTCATGCCATGTTCTCCTATAACCCAGTCAGAACACGGACTTATGTTCAACTGACTAAAGATTGCAGTCCTCAGAGGAGTGGTTAGAGACAGTAACTGGTAATTCATTGGCCATTTTGGGTCATTTCCTGTTTTTTTCCAGCCCCCTGCTATAAAGCACGCTTTGGCGGGCTTTTCTGGCATTAGAGAATTTGGCATAGCTCCTCGTGGTCCCCTGCAGAGTTCCTAAGGCAGCAGAGAGCAGAAAAAGCGACTTTCCTGATTCTAAGTATTTTTTAAGCATTTTTATTGCTTTTTCGACCTTTTGTGCATTTCGACCACTGTTTCTGCATATATTATTGTGATATTACCTGTTTTCTCTGTTTTTCTGAGCTTAATTTGTTGACTGCACTTGTTAGCTAAAGTTTTGCTTATAAGTTAACCTACAGGCTAATACACTCAAGTGTACTAGCCTTTGATAGCATTTAGTCGAAAAACCAAGCATTTACTGTATTTTCTGTCTGTGTGTGTAAAAAAACTAAAAAAAACAAAAAAATACTTCTGCTTTCCTAGCTAGTTGTTCCAGTGATCAGATTTTGCTGATCCCTGGGCTTTGTATTTAGTTCCTGTGTTCCTCCATTTCCTTGTGTGGCCAGAGGGAAGTTACTTTACTCACCAGTGAGAGTGGGGAGTACTGAGCTGCCTGTTTGTCCTCAGAGGAGTGGTTAGAGACAGTAACTGGTAATTCATTGGCCATTTTGGGTCATTTCCTGTTTTTCCAGCCCCCTGCTATAAAGCACGCTTTGGCGGGCTTTTCTGGCATTAGAGAACTTGGCATAGCTCCTCGTGGTCCCCTGCAGAGTTCCTAAGGCAGCAGAGAGCAGAAAAAGCGACTTTCCTGATTCTAAGTATTTTTAAGCATTTTTATTGCTTTTTCGACCTTTTGTGCATTTTGACCACTGTTTCTGCATATATTATTGTGATATTACCTGTTTTCTCTGTTTTTCTGAGCTTAATTTGTTGACTGCACTTGTTAGCTAAAGTTTTGCTTATAAGTTAACCTACAGGCTAATACACTCAAGTGTACTAGCCTTTGATAGCATTTAGTCGAAAAACCAAGCATTTACTGTATTTTCTGTCTGTGTGTGTAAAAAAACTAAAAAACAAAAAAATACTTCTGCTTTCCTAACTAGTTGTTCCAGTGATCAGATTTTGCTGATCCCTGGGCTTTGTATTTGGTTCCTGTGTTCCTCCATTTTCTTGTGTGGCCAGAGGGAAGTTTCTTTACTCACCAGTGAGAGTGGGGAGTATTGAGCTGCTTGTTTGTCCTCAGAGGAGTGGTTAGAGACAGTAACTGGTAATTCATTGGCCATTTTGGGTCATTTCCTGTTTTTTCCAGCTCCCTGCTATAAAGCGCGCTTTAGCGCGGAGTTGCCACAGTAGCACACAAGAGCAGCGGCGGTTAATCAAGGTTAAACTATTCGGGCTACCTAAAGTCCACTCTTCAAATTTTCCCTTAGAACAGCCTTCCTTGAACTGTACGGCTGATCTAAACAGCGTATTCTATATCTGAAAAGCTCAGCTCTACTTGAGTCCTAAGTAGAATATTCTCTATCTGTAAAGCCTAGCACTTGCTTCTAAAGTACTTTTTTACTTGATATAGCACTTTTATTATACATAGTACCCCACCAGCCAAAAACCTCTTTTCGATCACCCACATCCCCCGGAGTCTTTTAACGTCCTTGTCTATTCCTTCTAGCATGTCGAGGGATCAGTTACTAATGTCCTCTCCTGCTCAGCTGGTGAATCTGGGAATATTGAGGCAATGTTACAATTGTCTCATGTACACGGACAACCCTCTCCTCCTCCCACAAAACACAAATACATGCGAGAGATGCAACTATATAGCCAAACTGGAGGCTGAGCTCTCTCAACATAGGACTGGTAAGACCAGACAGGAGGAGAAGGTAACCACACACACACCACAAACCCAGTCTCACATAGTACTATCACAACCTCAAATCATACACATAAATACACAAAGACATATTCGGAGGCTCTGATCAAAAATCTACCAAAACAGCAGAGGCCACCAAAGCAGACACCCAAACTACTGCCACCTCAGGACACAACACATGCAACACATAGACCACATAGTCAGTGTGCAAGCAGTCACAGCCCTTAAGGCCAAACACAATGCTAGACACACTCGTCATTGGTGACTCCATAGTCAGACACACTGACGTCCCGCTCACCAGATTGAACAAGAAAAGGATCACAGTAAGCTGCCTGTCGGGCGCTAGAATCCGTCACATAACGCAAGCACTCAGGTCTCTCAACAGCGGGTACAAGTATGACTCTGTCATTGTCCACGCTGGTGTGAACGACCTGAGACGTACCTCCCTGGACTACATGAAAAGAGACATAGAGGAGCTCTCTGATTATGTAGCCCAGGCAGGTATGACCCTGACCTTGAGCAGTATCCTACCTTCACCAAGAATGATGCCACAATACAGTGACAAGATGATCAGCCTTAATAATTGGCTTAAACTCTGGTGTCATTCAAAGGGGATCCAATGTCTGTCTGCCTGGGATGACATGCTGGACAAGCCACGCTGCTTCGCAAGGGACGGCTTGCACCTGTCACCCCTAGGCTTCCGGATATTGGCAAAGGCTCTTGCCACCCCCATAGTGCCTTTTTTAGGCAAGGCTCAAATTCTAAACCTACCACCCTAGAACACAAAAAAGGAAAAAAAACTAAGGGTAATGCTGCTCAATGCCAGAAGTCTCAACCTCAAGATGCATGCACTCGAGGCCCTTCTCAGTATGGAGAACATCGATGTCTGTGCTGTGACTGAAACCTGGTTCAAGGCTCCTGAGAGCACCCCGGCACTATCAGGCTTTACCTCATATCATGCGCTCCGGCCCCAAAATCCGGACAACACCAAGAAAGGAGGGGGGTGTCTATATTCATCAAGAACACCCACACCTCAAGGTTGGTGGCAACGCACGATGCATCGGAGACCATCCAGGTGCAATTAACCATAGGCAAGACTGCTCTGCAATTTGTAGCATGTTACAGGCCACCCTCTCAATCTCAGGAACCTCACATAGCATTCCTGAAAACACTGGAGGGGATAAATGTATCTCCAAACACCATCATACTAGGTGATTTCAACTACCCGAATATAGACTGGGAGCACTACTCAAGCCCCAACGCTCTAGCCCAAAGGTTCCTAGAGTTCATAAACTCAAATGCCATGGAACAACTAGTCACCATCCCCACAAGAGGAGATAACATACTAGATCTCATCATCACGAACATGGGGTCACAATGTTCAACACCGGAGGTATACCCTTCACTGGTGAGATCAGACCATAAACTAATCTCACTGGAAGTCCACATCCCGCCCCCACCTGAGATAAAAACGACCACAGTGAAGAACTTCTCAAAAGCCGACTTCACACTTCTAAAGGCTAGTGTGGTCTCTTTTAAGGCCCCCGAGACTGCGGAAACCATTACTCAAGCCGCTAAACCACTTACAAATGCCTTCTACCAGCACCTACAGGACTGCATGGATCAGGCGATCCCAAACAAAACAAAGACTCTTTGTACCAAAGGCAAGCGTCCAGTCTGGTGGACCCCAGCCATAAACAAGCTCTACAACAAAAGGAGGAAGCTACTACAAGATAGAGCAAAATCCTTAAAAGGGAAAACACCTTTGATCATTATAAGTAAAAAACTAAGATCTCTCATAAAATCATCCAAGGCAAATTTTGAGAGAAAAGTCACCAAGGACTCAAAAGACAATCATAAGACGTTCTTTAGCTATGTTAGAAACCTGGGAGGAAACTCCCAGATATGCTCAGAATTAGTTCAAAATGATGTAAAAATTACTGAACCTACAGACATTGCCAACATACTGGCTGACAGGTTCAGTGCAAACTCTCCCCCCCCCCAAAAGGTGAGATATCTATACCAGAGAATTATAGCCCCCCAAACATCTCTAACGCTCAGGTGAGAACTGCTCTCTCCAAGGCAAAAAACACAGCATCCATGGGACCAGATGGTGTCCCCGGATGTGTGCTCCACGAACTCAATGAGGAATTAAACCCGCATTTAGGGCAGCTGTTTAATCTTAGCCTCACCTCAGGATACGTGCCTAAGGAGTGGCATACGGCAACTGTGATCCCACTTCACAAAGGCGGTGCCTCCACCGACCCGGGAAATTACCGTCCCATCAGCTTGACAAGCTTGATCTGCAAAGCTATGGAGAGGATCATAATGGAACTCATAAATAAAGACATAGGAGACTTGCAGACCTTGGATCCGACCCAGTTTGGCTTTGTCAAGGGTAGATCATGCCTTTTAAACCTGGTTGACTTTTTCAAAACAGTCACCAAGGCCATTGATGAGGGAAAGGCAGTCCACACAGCCTACCTCGACCTGGCAAAGGCTTTTGACACAATACCCCACTCAGGTATCATTGAAAAACTCATCAGCTTAAATGTAAACCCATACATCACAAGATGGGTTGCAAATTGGCTAAGTGACAGAACCCACAGGGTCAGAGTTGCTGGCGCCATGTCAGACTCAAAGCCTGTCACAAGCGGTGTCCCACAGGGCTCAGTCCTGGGCCCTCTCCTGTTCGGCATCTACTTTTCAGAAGTACAAGCAAACACAGGAGGATTATGGCTGACAAAATTTGCAGATGACTGCAAACTGGGCGCCATAGTTGAAAACACATCTGACACAGATATCCTTCAGAAGGGTCTTATAGAAATGGAAAACTGTTGCCAGAGCCATGGCCTAAAGTTAAACGCCAAAAAATGCATAGTCATACCCTTCGGGAAAAACAAGGTTACCCCCAGCTACCATATAGGTGGAAACCCACTAAGCACAGAAGAGGTTATCATGGATCTGGGTACCCAGGTTGACAGTAACCTTTCATTCGACACTCACATAGCCAAAGTAGTTAGGAAGACCTTCTACATTGCCCACCTGATCATGAAGGGATTCACATCTAGATCAAGGGAAGTCATCATCCCCCTGTACTCATCACTCATCAGACCAATGATTGAGTACAACGCCCCATTCGGAATGTATCTGACACGACACCTGCAGCAACTGGAAAGGCCCCAAAAGTTCCTCACCAAAAGGATAAAGGGTCTCAAAAATATGTCCTATGCTGCCCGACTGAAGGAACTTCAGCTGTATTCAGTCGCTTACCGTCTGCTCAGAGGTGACCTGTGTCTGACATACAAGGCCATGTCCAACCCAGAATTGATGAACATGCTTCACCTCAAAAAATCTAGATCCCTCAGAACCACAAGGGCGGGAGACTTAAACCTTGACACGGTTATTAATAGGATGTGCTGGAGGGACAGATTCATCACCCAGAGACTTCCTATGCCATGGAACAAAATCCCGGTACATGTGAGGCAGAGCACCTCGCTGGCTTTGTTCAAGAGAAATCTTGACCAATGGATGGGAGATCGCAGATATACCCCAGGGATTATCTCAGTGTCACTGCTTGATAGAGGCACAGCATAATAATGGGCATAGTATCCTCCAAACTAAAGGGGTGGCGAAAGCCACAAAACTCTGGGCTAGGCTTATAAATGCCCTTGGGCAGATAGCCTAGTATGAACCTATGAACCTATGTAAAAGGCACAACAAAGAGCAGCAAAGCGTCATGCAGGTTACATTGTTGTATGAGGACAGGTTTTGTACAGCACATTTAGTCCGATAATATAATCAGACATTTAGTCTGACTGAGGGCAACCTGCAATGATATAAAATATCTGTAATGCAACCTGTAATGATATAAAAATCTTTTTGCCTCACCCCAGAACTACCAGTTGGACAAATTTTGCACAAGAACTCCTCACAAAAAAGCCTGGAAAGTGGATGCTCTGTCCTTCATCTTGGAAAACTTATTAGTCTATGCCTTTCCCCCTCTGCCTCTGCTCTCCAAAGTTCTATTAAAAGTCAAACGGGACAAACCAAAAATGATTTTGATTGCTCTAGACTGGCCTCGCCAACACTGGTACTCACTCCTACGCAGTCTTTCACAAATTTCTCCATGGCACTTGCCTCAGACACCTTCCTTACTGGCTCAGCAGAACAACCAAATTCTGCACCCTCCGCTCCAAACATTGAATCTTGCATCTTGGCTAATCACTTAATTTCCCCCTTAGCATCCCTCAGTAAACCTATGATGGATGTCATTTTGGAGGCGAGAAGACCTAGTACTAGAACATCTTATGCTGACAAATGGAAAACATTCTATGCCTGGAATCAGTCTCAGGAGATGAGCACAGCAGTGCCCAGTTTACCTCAGATTTGGTGGTTATCTTTAGTGTCCTTAGCTATTTTTCTCTCAAAGTTGGCCTTGGAAGTTTTTATGAGAGAACTTATTTTTCTGCTAGTGTTTATCAGAGATGTCTTCCCTTTATGGGATTTTGCTCTGTCGTGCAGTAGCTTCCTTCTTTTGTTATACAATTTGATAATGGCTGAGGTCCACAGGACAGGATGCTTGCCTTCGGTGGAGAGGGACTTGGATTTATTTGGGATTGCATGATCCATGCATTCTTCGAGATGTCCATAGAAAGCATTTGTGAAGGATTCGGCATTGTGGGACATGGTATCCACTGGCCCAGTGGGCTTAAAGGATGCCGTCTCAGTCTTAAGAAGAGTGAAGTCTGCTTTTGAGAAGTTTTTCACTGTGGTCTTTTGTGCTGGGTGTGTAGGTGGGATATGTATATCCATGGTGATTAGTTTGTAGTCAGATCTCACTAGTGAGGGGTATACCTCTGGTGCGGCGCATTTTGTCCCCATGTTTGTGATGATCAGGTCTAGTATATTATCTCCCCTATTGGTAGAGGTGACTAGTTGTTCCAGTGCATTTGAATTTATAAATTC
The DNA here is from genome assembly GCF_019279795.1 of Protopterus annectens. Classification (NCBI taxonomy): domain Eukaryota; kingdom Metazoa; phylum Chordata; order Ceratodontiformes; family Protopteridae; genus Protopterus; species Protopterus annectens. The sequence goes on along the minus strand of NC_056726.1, from coordinate 487,685,021 downwards.
CAGGAACCTTTGGGCTAGGGTGTTAGGGCTAGAATAATGTATTCAATCTATGTTTGGGTACTTGAAGTCTCTCAGCATGATTGTGATTTTGTGATACATTCATATCCTCCAATGTCTTCAGGAAGGCTGAGTGGGGTTCCTGATATTGGGATGGTAGTCTGTAACATGCTACCAGTTGTACAGCAATTTTGCCTATGGTTAGTTGCACCTGTATGGTCTCTGATGCTTCATGTGTTGCTACTAACCTGGAGGTGTGGGTGTCCTTGATGAATATGGACACTCCCCCTCCCTTTGTGGTTTGGCCCAGGTTTTGGGGCCGAAAGGCATGATACGAGGTATAGTCTGGTAGCACTGGGGTGCTCTCAGGAGCCTTGAACCAGGTTTCAGTTACTGCACAGACGTCGATGTTCTCCATACTGAGGAGTGCATCGAGAGCCTGCATCTTGAGATTTAGACTTCTGGCGTTGAGCAGCATTAGCCTTAGTTTTTTTTCCATTTCTGTTTTTAGCCTTGCCTAAAAAAGGCACTATGGGGGTGGCAAGAGCCTTAACCAATATCCAGAAGCCCAGCGGTGACAGGTGCAAGCCGTCCTTTGCGAAGCAGCGTGGCTTGTCCAACATGTCATCCCAGGCAGACAGATATTGGATCCCCTTAGAATGACACCAGTACTTGAGCCAATTATTAAAGATGATCACCTTGTCTTTGTATTGTGGCATCATTCTTGGTGAGGGCAAGATGCTGCTCAGGGTCAGAGTCATACCAGCCTGGGCTACATAATCAGAGAGCTCCTCTATGTCTGTTTTCATGTAGTCCGGGGAGGTACATCTCAGGTCATTCACACCAGCATGGACAATGATGGAGTTATATTTGTACTAGCTTTGGAGTGACCTGAGTGCATGTGTTATGTGGTGGATCCTAGCTCCCAATAGGCAGCTCACAGTCACCCGCTCCTTGTTCAGCCTGGTAAGTGGGACATCAGTGTGTCTAACTATACAGTCACGTATTACTAGTGTATCAGGCATAGTGTTTGGCCTTAAGGGCTGTGATTGATTGACACACTGATTTATTGATGTATGTGTTGCATGTGTTTTTTTTAGGTGGTGGGTTTTTGGATGTCTGCTTTGGGAGCCTCTGTTGTTTTGGTAAGTTTTTTATTAGAGCCTCCGAGTATGTCTTTGTGTTTGTATGTGTTTGGTTTGCAGTTGTGGTAGGTCTATGTGGGACTGGGTTTGTTGTGTGTGTGGTTACCATCTCCTCCTCTCTGGTCATGCCAGCCCTGAGTTGAGAGAGTTCAGCCTCCAGTTTGGCTATATAGTTGCATCTCTCACATGTATTTCATTTTATTGGTCCACTATATCCATTTTTCTAGCATCTCTCTTTTGAAGTACTGCCACTTCAGCACCTTAATGTTTGCACAATCCCCATTGCAACAGTCTTGCCACATTGTTATGCCTATCAGTATAAATTCCTTGTGCCATTAGTATGTCACAACCAGCCATGATGTGTGCAACTGCTTCCTGTTCAGTTTTCCCAAACCTACATTTGTCTGTTTCTACCACAGGTTCAATGAACTTTGTCAACCAGTGTGTTCATTGACTACGATCTTAGTTCATCTCATGGTTTTAATTCTCATCTCTTTAGCCATTCCTGCATTTGTTATGGATAAACATGAGCTTCTTCCAGAAGTTTTCTATACTTGCAACTACAGTTATGCTTTTTCCACATTTCTTGCCTTCTCATCTGGTCCTTCACCTTATATTCGTTATTTTGTTTTTGGGTATATTCAGTTGCTGTCTGATTTTATATACTTCTGTTTTGAGTTCCATTCCTGCTCAGTTAAGCAGATATGTCATTGCTAGATTTAGTGTCCTCATCTTTCAAAACTTTCAGTACATTTGTGACTTGTGAGATCAGTACATATGTGTGAAGTTCCACGATTGCAGATCTGTACATATAATCAGTTTCAAGGAGGCACATCCCTCCTTGTAATGGTGAATATATAATCTTCGTATACACTGATTCTTATGAATCATTGTTGCGCATGAAGCTTCCTTCGAGTTTTCAGATCTAATCTATCCATCACGTTTTGTGGCCAGTTATTTATTCCAAAATTGTAAGTCAGGACAGGAAGACCATATTGGTTTATAGCTTGCGTTTTTGTTCTTAGATGTCAACGCTGTTCTCAAGGTTTAATTTAAGTCTTCTAAAGTATTGCTTACTAAATTTTATTCTCATTTCTTCAGGTTTTACTGTTGATCCTTCATCAATTCCCAAATATTTATACACTCCCTCTGTTAATATCACATTCTTGCCCCAAACTGATGTTTTGCTGGTGCTCCATTTCTCCTGCTTGAAAGGTTGCTTTTGCACACTGTTAGTTTTTTTCCCAGTCTAGATTGCTTGATATTTGCAAAGGTCTGCTGGTAGTAGTCCATAGGCATTAGTCCGTTAATTCCAACACAACAACCCATATGACATTTTTAAGTGAAGTTATACTTGGTAGTATAGTACATGCAGCTAATAAAAATGCACTTTAGCTGATTGCTGTGAGGCGACACCATTAACCGCTGCACCACTGCACTGCCCATTAAATGTAGATACCCAATGACCACTAACCAAGTCTATTCCCTATGTGATCACATAATCACTCACCATTGCTTCTACTCTTGGTGTGGTTTCTCAATCCAGTCTTTTTCAGGAGAGATTGTCTTTCTCAGGTGTGGCTTTATGCATTTTTTTACATTGTACTCTATTCCATGACTGTGTCACCCATATATTAGTGTGGGTATCACCTACTCTAATGATACTTATGTCTGTGAGGGATTCTTTTATTGTAGTAAGTTTGAAATCAGCTGAGAAAGTTGGTCAGCCAGAGGCCTTTTAATTTAACTGCAACTTCAGAGAAGTGCATGCCACAAATTAATTGCAAAAGTGTCAGTCCCAGAAGGATTACAGTAGATATCAAACGTTTTGTGGATGTAGACTCCCCTGTCCTGATTTCTTCGGTCCTAGCTGTCAGGCAGATGGCATAGGAGGTGTTATGTATGTCTCAAAGCTCGTCTATAATGCTTGTGAGGAGTACAGTGTTCAATGCTTTGACCAGATTGAGGTATGCAGTATGTATCCGACTGTCCATTATCCAATACCTTGGTGACCATCTTGAAGAAATCTGCACCGTTGATTGATAATGACCTGCTGTTGAAATTCCCACCCCTGAGCTGTTACCCCTGGCAACTCTGATCATCCCTTATCCATTTTTTAACAATTAGATAGTATAGTTTTTAATTAATAGGAATATACAGGCATATTTTATTTTATTTTACACTATTAATGTTTATATAAGATATGATTAACATATTTTTAATTATATTGTTAATATAGATATGATCTGTCATGCAAATAGGGAATGTATGATATATATTTATATCAACTGCCTAATTGTATTTTATTTTGATGAGAAATGCAGGCATAGCTTATAATTCTTTATTAGTATTACTAACAGGATATGACATATATAGTGCTGCAATGCATTCTTTATAAATATAAGTGTTTGCTTATTCAAAATTTGTAACGGCCTGATGAAGACCTAGTTGAAAGCGCTAGCTGATTTTGTCCTAATAAACTGTTTGAAACTATTCCGTTGAACGCTTGGGTTACTACTGAGGTGTTTTACAAGTTATTGTTCCACGGAATTGACTGCTGAAGTCTGGGCTTTTATACTTGTCAGTAGCAGTGAATTTGAACTTTTATGCATATAATTTGAACTTCTATGCACGTATTTTATACGGACATTGTAATTGGAATTTATACCTCTCGCCTACTGTGCCACTACTCTTGTTCTGAATTCTTTATCTAATATATATATGCATATATATATATATATATATATATATATATATATATGTGTGTGTGTGTATATATATATATATATATATATATATATATATATATATATATATATATATATATATATATATATAGATATGTGTGTGGGTGTGTGTGTGTGTTTGTGTGGTATATATATATATATATATATATATATATATATATATATATATATATATATATATATATATATATATATATATATATATATATATATATATATATATATATATATATATATATATATATATATATATATATATATATATATATACACACACACACACATATATATATATATATATATATATATATATATATATATATATATATATATATATATATATATATATGGGTCTACTTTAACACGTCGAACGCATTTAATCACCGACACAGAAATCACCGACCCCAAATAAACGAAAGTGAATTTCGCCGAACACACTAAACATCGACTTCCGCTTCAACGACACATCTGCGGTAACGGAATATGACTCTTGTAGTTCACAACATGAAGACCAAAACGGCGATCCCCAACTCAACAACATGTCTATGAAATAAACGTAAATAAACGTAAACAGCAGCAACAGCTCCACTGTAATTATATAAACAGTCTTCTACTTAACCATGTTAAATGGTTCTCTCCAGTAGACTCTCGACACGAATAAATGCAAACCCCTCAATACTGTGACGCAAACTAGCACGTTTAACTAAAGATATATCCGGACTTCTTGCCACATCCTTTATAGTTACACTAAGCATGCCATTTAATGCTCCTCCATTTCCAACAACAGCATGACACATTAAACCTTCAGCAATCTCGCTACAGCCTTCACGAAATCCAATTCAGTATATTCTGCCCTGTTGTGTAGCACTGTCAAAAACCGCTCATGTCTAGCCAGTAACCTCCTTTTCTTTGGTGATGGTGGGACACCGGTTGACATCCGCACACGTAGTTCATCAACCCTGTCCTGTTCTCTGCAAAGGCATAACATTAAAGAATTCAAATCTACGCTCCGATGCCCAATGACACACTTCAACCGCCTATGCCATGCTTCCACTGAATTCTGTGTACGAGGCAGGTGTAACTCATTTAACTCAGCTATGTTCCAGAATGAAATAGGAAATAACGGAGGAAATCTAATAGAAGAAGACATTCTAGTGGTGAATTTACGACGCCTGCCATAAACATACCAATCGGAGAAGTAAGCTAGCAATTCCCTTCCTTCCACCGGGAAACTTCGCTTTAACTGTTCAAATGTTCCAACAACTTCAGACTCACTCAGGAAAGCCAAAGCTACAAGACACTTAACAGATAATTGGAAGGACATATTACTGTTATACAATGTTGTTAGACCAAGATTCTGCACCTTACACCAAATATTTTGGCTAAAATGAAATAAACATCCTTTGCTTTTACAGCCAGCCACGTTTAACCTGATACTCTTCAATGCTGCGATTTCGAAATCGCACAATATAAAGCGCACATTCACTTCCAAATGATTTGCACTAAACAAATAGAATATAGAATGCCAAAGGAAATTATAGCATTTTAGCGACTTCCTAGTCATAAAGCAGAACAGTAGTGGAACAGCTTTGGTATGTGAACCACATTTAACGAGCCCATGAATGCTATATAATTGTCGGCAGGTAACTGCTCGACTTAAGTACGTACCATCCATCATCCAAATTGTAGCGGAACTCAGATCCTGCAAATTAGTAAGTGTACTAAATGTATACACTACATTGTCACCGCTCATATCACATAAACGTTTAGCAATAAAATGCCCTGACTTCAATGGATAGTTACTACAGTCAATGTTCATAAGTGTTACAGAATCACAATTCTCCATTACATTTTCCTTTCTCCGTACTCTACCAACTGTTTGAAGGAGAGCTTTTCTACTTGGGACAGCATGCACAGACTCTAGTGATGTAGATGCCATAGCTAGATCGACTATACCACACGGATTATCCCTACTATATTTTGCACGGACCTTAATATCAAAGTTCAATTTGTACCGTTGCAGTTCAGTGGGATCGGCAGAGTGGTGATGTCCTACAGATCGTAGGAGTTCCTCACCTTCAGAGACAGGCACAGTGACTGCTCTACCTTTACATTTTA
>NC_056726.1:487613906-487678514 GCF_019279795.1 Protopterus annectens | reverse complement strand
ACATGTGGATGAACCAAGGGGTATGTTCCCAAGCATTTAGTATAATGTCATATTGATGCATGTCAGATAACAGCTCCAGAAGCCAGGCATATACATGCACACCTGTGATGTAATGCAGCTGTCACTGTAATGGTTGAATGAGAACTATGTAGAATGTTGGTATACTCCACTAAAACAACACTTGCCTTAGTAAGGCAACAATATCATCCAATGCCAGTGGTCCTTAGGAGGCACATTACTACAGCTGTTATGGAAGGAACATATAAACAGATGCAATAGCCATCAGTACAGTACCTGAAATCACAGACTGGCATACACTATTGTAGGGCTACAGATAGTATATCCACACCTCAACACATCACATGTGAATGACAACAGCATTGACCTGTGCAATGTTTCAGAGGGCCATAGGACACTAATAGGCTAATGGCCAGGAGAGCATAAAATCCTAGCTATTATTATACCATTTATTTATTTTACTTATTTCATTTTATGTTTGTATAATAGCAATAACCCATGTCTGGGTGTGGGCAATGCTGGATTTACTCACGGCTGTCTTTGGTTACTCGGGCTTCACTCTCATGACCAAACTACATCAACCATGGGGAAGTCCAGCATTAACCATACCCAGATGTGGGTTATTGCTTAAAGGGAGAGTGTCAAAGATGCAGGTCCCAAAACACTTCATTTTTTTTTCCACCAATGCATACTTTAACAAGTATAAAATGCATCTCTGTCACTCTTTCTGCACCTTCCCCCTTAGTTTTTTACAAATTTCACTTTTTTTTACTCCAGGAGCGTCCCGCTCCCAGTCTGTTAACTGTAGTACCACCCTCAGTGTGACGTTAGCATACACACCCCCTTCCCTACCTTCAGCTCTTTAAATATGACCTTTCCCACCACTATTTTCCTTCCCTTGGGAAAAAGAACACAACCCTGCTGTGGTTCCGATCCTTTATTTAAAAGAAGTATTTACACATATCCTCCGGAATACCCATAGCTCTTGCAGTCTGTCATTTACAAGTTTCGATTCTGCTGTTAGTTGCAAAATAAATCACAGTAACCTCAAACTTAATTGAGATGCTTACTGTTTCCTAAACAGCGCGCTTCTCCTTTTGCCCTCAGAAATTTATCACAAACTTACTAAACAATGAGTTAATGTTAAATGAAAGTGAAGTAAAAGTGGAATTAAATTGAGGAATGATTTGATACCAGCGCGGCAGTTAATGACAGCACCCTCGCGCTCAGGGCAGATAGGAATGCTGTCACGTAAGCGCTATCAGATGATCCACTTGTGGGCTGGGATCATGTAACTGGGAAGTTTACAAGGTAACCTGCTGAAAGTTCTAACGAAGAAGTTATGAATTAACTATCGCCTCGTTATGTTGCTTGGTACTGAGCTGTTCTGTCCAGCTATGACCGAAAAGACTCCATTGCTGTATTACCGCTTGTTCAGCGTCTTGGAGGATCACCAGTCACCTCCAGTGGTGGGTGACAATGTTCCAGATGATGGGGTAACAGGAACCGCTGCCGTCACTGTGCCAATGTACTGCAGGCGTACCCAGCCCAAGAAGTTATCAACTTTTTTTGGTGTGGTGATCCCCACATTGCTGTCCATGTTCAGTGTTGTGGTCTTTCTGCGTGTAGGTCAGTTCCAGTGGGTTGTTGCCCCGTGAGTACATCGGTGTACATTAGTTGTAGTGTTACTTTCAGTTTAGGATTGCCACTTAATCTTTTTACTGTATAGTCCCAGTATAGTTATTTATTTATTTTTTTGTCACAAATTTGTTACTCTGTTTGCATTCGTAACTGTGGCGTATGTTTTATAGGGTTAGCCTGTAGTTATTGTTATCTGCTCAGTATTAGAAGCATATGAAAGCATGGAAGTAAGCTTGCACATGGGTGTACAACCCAAGTACGCAGGAGATTTTAACATATGGTCTGAGTACTGTACCGAAATCCACTGCATGCTTGGAGCACATAGCATACAAACTGAAATTATGACAGAAGCTTTCCTACTATACAGCCTGTCTTCAGAGTAGGCAGACTAGGGGATTACTTTGGGTGCTAGCCTTTGGGGAACAGGAGGGACTTTCGGGTTTTTTTGTTTGCATTCAAAATATTCCATAGTAGTAGCATTGCAGGCAGGATTGCACACTGCCCGCTGTATCTGGGTTTAATTCAACGTAACAATAGTGAGTATACAGTATTTCTTGTACTGATTGTAGTCAAGTATACCACGTTTTTGTCTCTTGATACAGGCATGACGCTGATGTACTTCTGCTTGTCCTTTTTCCTTTGCACACGCAGTGGACTCATTCAGTTAAGTTAATTTTCCAGTTGCAATCAGGACACAGTTTTTTGTTGAAGTTGCACAATAGGCAAGTTAAGGCTTTGGAAATCAAAACCAGGAGTTTAAGGGTTTAGGTCTAGCTGCACACAGCCTTTGAACCTATGTAGAGCCAAGATATAATATGTACATCAGACGCTGTAAACATTGAAAACAGTAAATATTCAAAGGCTTGTATGTGGGAAATGAGTGCTGGAGCTTATTTTTTGACTGTCTGCATATTGTGATGTTCAGAGTACTTGCATTCTATGAGTGCTTTTTCCCTGTGCCACTTATTGTAGGAATTTGACAAGTTTTGCAGCTTTGAGACTCATGTTCCTACTAAGTTTGAATCAAATAACATTTATTTATTTATTTTATTTATTTTATTTTACATTTGTTAACCGGGCTAGTCTAGCTGGATACATGTCCATTTTCAGTAGAGGCCCGGGGAGAAAAGCTCCACAGATAATTCGATACAAAGAGACATATTAATAAAAAAAATAAGCACAATAAGAATATACATTTAGAAATAAGTACAACAAAAAACCTAGGGCACTTACGAAAGTTTTACTAGGTAGTAGAAGCAAAATTGTAAAAATTGTATTAGGTCAGTAGAAGTGAACATTAAAAAGCTAAAGATTAGCTATTAGTTTTCAAAAATTTGTCAAAGAGAAAGATGTAAAGCTGGAGATATAAAGGAATTAATGTAGTAATACAAGAGAGGGAAAGAGTGAGAAACAGTAGTCAAGTAAGGAGATGAGGTAGGAAGATGGAAGGGAGGGTGGTGGAGAGAAAAGTAGGAGTGAGTCAGAGCATAAGAGGAGAGCAACAGGGCAAGACAAAAGAAATAGTATGTCTGGTATTAATCACTGAATAAAGTTATAGTTGAGTAGGGGGAGTGTGGAAGGTTAGTCAGGAGTCCTGCAGGAACAAAGCCAGTGGTTTTGGAAGTACTGCTTGATTTTTTGTTTGAAGAGTGGTAAGGAGGAGGTTAGAGTGATATCAGTGGGTAGCAGATTCCATGTCCTACCTACCATATTAGTAAACAGAGAGTCACCAGCTAAGTTGTGGGATTTTACAGATTTGGTCATAAGTTTAGAAGAAGATCGAAGGGAGGTAAGATTGTTATAAGGGATTAAAAGCTGAGATAGTATAGGGGTGTTATCTGGTTGGTAAAGTATCTTGTGTGCAATAGTAAGTTGTGAGATCATAAGACAGTTTTGAAGCTCTAGCCAGCCTAGGAGTTTTAGGTTATGACAGTGATGTGTTCTGAAAGGGTTACTGGTGGCAAAGCGTGCAATGCTATTGTAACAAGTTGCTAGTTTATTTAGGTTAGCCTTCTTAAGGTTACTGAAAATAGGTGAGGCGTAAAAGAGAGTGGATATCAGATGGGAGTGGGCGATAGTAGCTCTGGTGGAAGGTGTAAGAAATGGTTTGATACGGTAAAGAGAACCTATTTTTTTGTTAACTGTTTTAATGATGTTATTGATGTGTTGATCAAAAGTGAGATTGTTATCAATGGTTATTCCTAGCAGTTTAGTTGTTGTGTCAGGAGCAATGACAGTGGTGTTATTAGACAAAATGTTGAAGTTTAAAGGGGAGGTTCGACTGGTAGGAGTGAAAAGGAGAAGTTTAGTTTTTTTAGCATTGAGGAGAAGGTAACGTCTAGAAAACCAAGTTTCTACAGTGTTAAAGGTAGTTTGAGTTAGAGAGAGTAGCTCTGAAGAGGTAGATGCTGAACAAATAATAATGGAGTCGTCAGCATATTGGATGCAGGTAGCCTGAGGGATTACAGTGTTAAGATCGTTTATGTAAAGGGAGAAAAGAAGTGGCCCAAGAATGGAGCCCTGTGGGACTCCAATAGAAACAGGCAGTAAGGAAGAGATATGATTGTCCCAAAGAACGGCTTGTTGTCTGTTACTTAGATAAGAACTAAACCATTTTATAGCCAGGTTATCAAATGACAGGGATTCAAGGATGTAAATAAGGGAAGAGTGGTTCACCATGTCAAAAGCTTTAGAGAGGTCAATGAAAAGAGCAGAGGAGACAAGGTTAGAGTTACGAAAGTTGTTGATGGTATCAACAAAGGAAAGGAGGGCAGTTGAGGTGCTATGGTGTGGTCTAAAGCCATGTTGGCAGTTGGCTATAATGTTATGTAAAGAGAGATACTGTACAAGTTGCTGATGTATACATTTTTCCATTATCTTAGCTAGAGGCGAGAGAAGAGCAATGGGTCTAAAGTTAGTGTAGTCAATAGAGTTACCACCTTTATGTAGAGGGATGATATGAGAGACTTTCCATATATCAGGTATGGTTCCCTCTTGGATAGTCCTATTTATGAGAATAGAAATAGGGTATGCAATCTGTTTAGCAGCCTTTTGAAGAAAGAGAGAAGGGAGTTTGTCAGCAGAGGGGGTGCAGGGTTTCAGTTTGAGAATAAGCTTGTAGATGAAAGAGGTAGAGATGGGCTGCAGAGTGAAATTGTGGGGGAAGTCAAGTTTATTTGGAGGGTAGAAGTTATTGGTGTTAAGTTGTCTAGCAAGAGATTGAATGGTTTCTATGAAAAAGGAGTTAAAAAGCATTTGCAGTATGGTTAGGGGTATCTGGGTCAGCGCTTAGAGGGGAGGGAGTTTTAGCTGTTCCAGGTGAAAGTAGTTTGTTGATTGATGACCAGAATTGTTTGGGATTATTTAAATGGTTTTGTTGTAGTTCACAGTAGTAGTTCTTTTTGTCAGAGATTATAGCTTTTTTTGTGAGGTTTCTAAGTTGGCAAAAATGAAGGAAATCAGAGCTGATTCTGTGGTGTCTCCATTTAGCCCAAACTTTATTCTTAGAATGAATTAATTTCTTTGTTTCCTTTGAGAGCCATGGGGCTATATTAGATTTCATTCTAATAGAACGTTCAGGGGCATGTTTATTCAAAATGGAAAGGAAGGTCGAGTTAAAGAGTGATACCGCTTCATTAAGAGGAAGTGATTTCAAGAGGTTCCAGTTGCATGTTTTGAGTTCATTTTGAAATAGGTCAGTTTGAAAGTGTTTGGTAGAGCGTATTGTTTTAGTGATGGGGAGGTTTTGATAGTCAGTCTTTTCTCTAGAGATATAGGTAAGGCAGTGGTCACTGAGGTCATCTGGCATAGTTCCTACTTTATATGAGACATTGGCTTTGTTTATCAGTATCCAGTCTAAGATACTCTGTTTCTTACTTGGTTTATTAAGCCTTGTTGTAGTGGTAATGGATTGAGTAAAACCATGTAGGTTTATATGATAGGAGGGATTTTCATTATTAATAGTATTCCAGTCTATATTAAAGTCACCCAGAATAATAGTTTCTTGTGGGTAGTTAGTGGAAACCCAACAGAGAAAGTCTTCTAAGATAGGAATATTGTTGCCTGGTGATATATACATGCATATGATGTAAAGGGCTTTTTGAGCATTTAATTGAAGTTTAGCAATGATTGCTTCTGCTCTAACATCCTGTGTTGGACAGGTTGGGAGGGTGGAGATGCTAAGATGATTCTTGAAAAGAATTGCTACTCCACCACCTTTACGTTTAGAATGATCAAGCCTATGTAGATTATAGCCTTGGGGTATAATCTCAGTGTCTTTGGTGGCTGGCTTTAGCCAAGTCTCTGAGAGGCACAAAATGTCAAAGTGGTGAGTGTCTAAGAAGGCATGTAAGTAGGGTACTTTGTTATTTACACTTCGTATATTTAGATGTCCTATGAGTAGGGTGTTATTGGAGTTTGGCCTAGATACTTTAGGGGAGGAATAAGTAGGGCCAGGGTTGGGGTGAATGTCACCATCTTGTAGGGTAGGAGTATTAGGTTTTGATAAGAAGTTACTTTTAAGAAGGGTTAGTTGTTTAATTTTTTTTATTTGAGGGTAAGGCATAGGTAAGGTGAGAGTGCCTATGGAATTGGGGAAGGTGATAGCTGGGGGTGGAGGTAGAATTTAAGAAAGTGGTAAGAGAAGTGTGGATAATAGATGTATGTTTATATATGTAGTCTGGATGGTTTTTAAGTGGGTGTTCGAAGAAGGTAAGAAAGTAAGAAGAATAAAGGGTGGTAGACAATAATGCTAAGAATATCAACATGGTGGGTAAGTATGGAGACATATGTGAGTTAAGGAAGTTATATAGTAATAGTAGAAATAAAGGGAAGGATAGGTGGAATAAATGGTGCAAGGCAAGAAGGGGTGAGTTTTGTAGGGGTGTGAAAGGAGAATATAAAGGGGTGGAGAAGGTGGAGAGAGTGGAAGTTTAAGGGAGGTATCTTAATTAAGGAAAAGGAGAGAAGTTAGTATTAAGAGATGAGTTTGGTTTAGTAATAGAGGAAGGAGGGAAGAGGAAGGAGTGTATGTAGAGGGGAGGGGCTTGGCTTTTAGTGGGAAATAGTAGGATAGGTTGTAAGGGTGAAGGGTGTGTCTAGTGAAGTATAAGGTTAGGACCCCTGGGGGTGGGTGGAATTTGGGGGTAGGGAGGGGAGCGGAGTGAGCCCGCAGGGCGAATGGAGCGGGATACACAAAGTCCAGAGAGGAAGGAAAAAGTAACAGAAAGGCTAGCAGATAGGAGGTCTGAGATTGGTAGCGTAGGGGGGAGAGGGTCACAGGGCACTACAAAGGAGGTGAGGGATGGGAGAGAGAAGGGTGAAGATAGGAAGAATAAGGTAGGGGAATAAACCAGTACTAAAAGTCTAGATGTGGACAGAGTGACGCCTAGTGGGCATAGGGCAGAGATACAGAGAGGAGTCACAAAGGTTCTGGGGCAGAAAAAGCGTATACTACTGGGAGGGGAGTACAGGCTAAGTAAAACACAAGGTAGGGGAAAGGAACAGTAAAACAGAGTAAGGGGGTGGGGGGGTGGCTGCTGCTGGCAAGCTTAGCTTTAACAAAAGTGCTTATGTAAAAGGCACAACAAAGAGCAGCAAAGCGTCATGCAGGTTACATTGTTGTATAAGGACAGGTTTTGTACAGCACATTTAGTCTGATAATATAATCAGACATTTAGTCTGACTGAGGGCAACCTGCAATGATATAAAATATCTGTAATGCAACCTGTAATGATATAAAAATCTTTTTGCCACACCCCAGAACTACGAGTTGGACAAATTTTGCACAAGAACTCCTCACAAAAAAGCCTGGAAAGTGGATGCTCTGTCCTTCAGCTTGGAAAACTTATTAGTCTATGCCTTTCTGCCTCTGCTCTCCAAAGTTCTATTAAAAGTCAAATGGGACAAACCAAAAATTATTTTGATTGCTCTAGGCTGGCCTCACCAACACTGGTACTCACTCCTACGCAGTCTGTCACAAATTTCTCCATGACACCTGCCTTAGACACCTTCCTTACTGGCTCAACAGAACAACCAAATTCTGCACCCTCCGCTCCAAACATTGAATCTTGCATCTTGGCTAATCACTTAATTTCCCCCTTAGCATCCCTCAGTAAACCTATGATGGATGTCATTTTGGAGGCGAGAAGACCTAGTACTAGAACATCTTATGCTGACAAATGGAAAAGATTCTATGCCTGGAATCAGTCTCAGGAGATGAGCACAGCAGTGCCCAGTTTACCTCAGATTTGGTGGTTATCTTTAGTGTCCTTAGCTATTTTTCTCTCAAAGTTGGCCTTGGAAATTTTTATGAGAGAACTTATTTTTCTGCTAGTGTTTATCAGAGATGTCTTCCCTTTATGGGATTTTGCTCTGTCGTGCAGTAGCTTCCTTCTTTTGTTATACAATTTGATAATGGCTGAGGTCCACCGGACAGGATGCTTGCCTTTGGTGGAGAGGGACTTGGATTTATTTGGGATTGCATGATCTAGATGTCCATAGAAAGCATTTGTGAAGGATTCGGCATTGTGGGACATGGTAACCACTGGCCCAGTGGGCTTAAAGGATGCCGTCTCAGTCTTAAGAAGAGTGAAGTCTGCTTTTGAGAAGTTTTTCACTGTGGTCTTTTGTGCTGGGGGTGTAGGTGGGATATGTATATCCATGGTGATTAGTTTGTAGTCAGATCTCACTAGTGAGGGGTATACCTCCGGTGCGGCGCATTTTGTCCCCATGTTTGTGATGATCAGGTCTAGTATATCATCTCCCCTAGTGGTAGAGGTGACTAGTTGTTCCAGTGCATTTGAATTTATGAATTCCAGGAACCTTTGGGCTAGGGTGTTAGGGCTAGAATAATGTATCCAATCTATGTTTGGGTACTTGAAGTCTCCCAGCATGATTGTGATTTTGTGATACATTCATATCCTCCAATGTCTTCAGGAAGGCTGAGTGGGGTTCCTGAGATTGGGATGGTGGTCTGTAACATGCTACCAGTTGTACAGTAGTTTTGCCTATGGTTAGTTGCACCTGTATGGTCTCCGATGCTTCATGTGTTGCTACTAACCTGGAGGTGTGGGTGTCCTTGATGAATATGGACACTCCCCCTCCCTTTGTGGTTTGGCCCAGGTTTTGGGACCGAAAGACATGATACGAGGTATAGCCTGGTAGCACTGGGGTGCTCTCAGGAGCCTTGAACCAGGTTTCAGTTACTGCACAGACATCGATGTTCTCCATACTGAGTAGTGCATCGAGAGCCTGCATCTTGAGATTTAGACTTCTGGCATTGAGCAGCATTAGCCTTAGTTTTTTTTCCATTTCTCTTTTTAGCCTTGCCTAAAAAAGGCACTATGGGGGTGGCAAGAGCCTTAACCAATATCTAGAAGCCCAGTGGTGACAGGAGCAAGCCGTCCCTAGTGAAGCAGCGTGGCTTGTCCAACATGTCATCCCAGGCAGACAGATATTGGATCCCCTTAGAATGACACCAGTACTTGAGCCAATTATTAAAGATGATCATCTTGTCTTTGTATTGTGGCATCATTCTTGGTGAGGGCAAGATGCTGCTCAGGGTCAGAGTCATACCAGCCTGGGCTACATAATCAGAGAGCTCCTCTATGTCTCTTTTCATGTAGTCTAGGGAGGTACGTCTCAGGTCATTCACACCAGCATGGACAATGATGGAGTTATATTTGTACTTGCTTTGGAGTGACCTGAGTGCATGTGTGATGTGGCGGATCCTAGCTCCCGATAGGCAGCTCACAGTCACCCACTCCTTGTTCAGCCTGGTAAGCGGGACATCAGTGTGTCTAACTATACAGTCACGTATTACTAGTGTATCAGGCATGGTGTTTGGCCTTAAGGGCTGTGATTGATTGACACACTGATTTATTGATGTATGTGTTGCATGTGTTTTTTTTTTAGGTGGTGGGTTTTTGGATGTCTGCTTTGGGAGCCTCTGTTGTTTTGGTAAGTTTTTTATTAGAGCCTCCGAGTATGTCTTTGTGTTTGTATGTGTTTGGTTTGCAGTTGTGGTAGGTCTATGTGGGACTGGGTTTGTTTTGTGTGTGTGGTTACCATCTCCTCCACTCTGGTCATGCCAGCCCTGAGTTGAGAGAGTTCAGCCTCCAGTTTGGCTATATAGTTGCATCTCTCATATGTATTTCATTTTATTGGTCCACTATATCCATTTTTCTAGCATCTCTCTTCTGAAGTACTGCCACTTCAGCACCTTAATGTTTGCACAATCCCCATTGCAGCAGTCTTGCCACATTGTTATGCCTATCAGTATAAATTCCTTGTGCCATTAGTATGTCACAACCAGCCATGATGTGTGCAACTGCTTCCTGTTCAGTTTTCCAAAACCTACATTTGTCTGTTTCTACCACAGGTTCAATGAACTTTGTCAACCAGTGTGTTCATTGACTATGATCTTGGTTCATCTCATGGTTTTAATTCTCATCTCTTTAGCCATTCCTGCATTTGTTATGGATAAACATGAGCTTCTTCCAGAAGTTTTCTATACTTGCAACTGCAGTTATGCTTTTTCCACATTTCTTGCCTTCTCATCTGGTCCTTCACCTTATATTCGTAATTTTGTTTTTGGGTATATTCAGTTGCTGTCTGATTTTATATACTTCTGTTTTGAGTTCCATTCCTGCTCAAGTTAAGCAGATATGTCATTGCTAGATTTAGTGTCCTCATCTTTCAAAACTTTCAGTACATTTGGGTCTTGTGAGATCAGTACATATGTGTGAAGTTCCACGATTGCAGATCTGTACATATAATCAGTTTCAAGGAGGCACATCCCTCCTTGTAATGGTGAATATATGATCTTCGTATACACTGATTCTTATGAATCATTGTTGCGCATGAAGCTTCCTTCATGTTTTCAGATCTAATCTATCCATCACGTTTTGTGGCCAGTTAATTATTCCAAAATTGTAACTCAGGACAGGAAGACCATATTGGTTTATAGCTTGGATTTTGTTCTTAGATGTCAACGCTGTTCTCAAGGTTTAATTTAAGTCTTCTAAAGTATTGCTTACTAAATTTTATTCTCATTTCTTCAGGTTTTACTGTTGATCCTTCATCAATTCCCAAATATTTATACACTCCCTCTGTTAATATCACATTCTTGCCCCAAACTGATGTTTTGCTGGTGCTCCATTTCTCCTGCTTGAAAGGTTGCTTTTGCACACTGTTAGTTTTTTCCCAGTCTAGATTGCTTGATATTTGCAAAGGTCTGCTGGTAGTAGTCCATAGGCATTAGTCCGTTAATTCCAACGCAACAACCCATGTGACATTTTTAAGTGAAGTTATACTTGGTAGTATAGTACATACAGCTAATAAAAATGCATTTTAGCTGATTGCTGTGAGGCCACACCATTAACCGCTGCACCACTGCACCGCCCATTAAATGTAGATACCCAATGACCACTAACCAAGTCTATTCCCTATGTGATCACATAATCACTCACCATTGCTTCTACTCTTGGTGTGGTTTCTCAATCCAGTCTTTTTCAGGAGAGATTGTCTTTCTCAGGTGTGGCTTTATGCATTTCTTTTTACATTGTACTCTATTCCATGACTGTGTCACCCATATATTAGTGTGGTATCACCTACTCTAATGATACTTCTGTCTGTGAGGGATTCTTTTATTATAGTAAGCTTGAAATCAGCTGAGAAAGTTGGTCAGCCAGAGGCCTTTTAATTTAACTGCAACTTCAGAGAAGTGCATGCCACAAATTAATTGCAAAAGCATCAGTCCCAGAAGGATTACAGTAGATATCAACCGTTTTGTGGATGTAGGCTCCCCTATCCTGATTTCTTCTGTCCTAGCTGTCAGGCAGATGGCATAGGAGGTGTTATGTATGTCTCAAAGCTTGTCTATAATGCTTGTGAGGAATACAGTGTTCAATGCTTTGACCAGATTGAGGTATGCAGTATGTATCCGACTGTCCATTATCCAATACCTTGGTGACCATCTTGAAGAAATCTGCACCGTTGATTGATAATGACCTGCTGTTTAAATTCCCACCACTGAGCTGTTGCCCCTGGCAACTCTTTTCATCCCTTTGCATTTCACATTACTTACACTTGTGAGTCAGTATTTTTCATAGGTTCATAGGTTCATAGGTTCATACTAGGCTATCTGCCTGAGGGCATTTATAAGCCTAGCCCATAGTTTTGTGGCTTACGTCACCCCTTTAGTTTGGAGAAACTATGCCCATTACTTTGCTGTGCCTCTGTCGAGCAGTGACACTGAGGTAACCCCTGGGGTGTATCTGCGATCTCCCATCCATTGGTCAAGATTCCTTTTGAACAAGGCCAGCGAGGTGCTCTGCCTCACATAAACCGGGATTTTGTTCCACAGCATAGGGAGTCTTTGGGTGATGAATCTATCCCTCCAGCACGTCCTATTAATAACCGTGTCGAGGTTTAAGTCTCCGCCTTGTGGCTCTGAGGGATCTAGATTTTTGAGATGAAGCATGTTCATCAAATCTGGGTTTGACATGGCCTTGTATGTCAGGCATAGGTCACCTCTGAGCAAGCGGTAAGCAACTGAATATAACTGGAGTTCTTTCAGTCGGGCAGCATAAGACAGATTTTTGAGACCCTTTATCCTTTTGGTGAGGAACTTTTGTGGCCTCTCCAGCTGCTGCAAGTGTCGGGTCAGATACATTCAATGGGGCATTGTACTCGATCATTGGTCTGATGAGTGATGAGGATAGGGAGACTATGACTTCCCTTGATCTAGATGTGAATCCCTTCATGATAAGGTGGGCAATGTAGAAGGTCTTCCTAACTACTTTAGCAATATGAGTGTCGAATGAAAGGCTACTGTCAACCTGGGTTCCCAGGTCCCTAATAACTTCTTCTGTGTTCAGGGATTGCCACCTATATGGTAGCTAGGGGTAACCTTATTTTTCCCGAAGGGTATGACTATGCATTTCTTGGCATTTAACTTTAGGCCATGGCTCTGGCACCAGTTATCTGTTTCTGTGAGACCCTTCTGAAGGATATCTGTGTCGGATGTGTTTTCAACTACGGCGCAAAGTTTGCAGTCATCTGCAAACTTTGTCAGCCATAACCCTCCTGTGTTTGCTTGTACTTCAGAAAAGTAGATGCCAAACAAGAGTGGGCCCAGGACTGAGCCCTGTGGGACACCACTTGTGACAGGCTTTGAGTCTGACATGGCGCCAGCAACTCTGACCCTGTGGGTTCTGTCACTCAGCCAGTTTGCAACCCATCTTGTAATGTATGGGTTTACATTTAAGTTGATGAGTTTTTCAATGATACCCGAGTGAGGTATTGTATCAAAAGCCTTCGCCAGGTCTAGGTAGGCTGTATGGACTGCCTTTCCCTCATCAATGGCCTTGGTGACTGTTTCGAAAAAGTCAACCAAGTTTAGAAGGCATGATCTGCCTTTGACAAAGCCAAACTGGGTTGGATCCAAAGTCTGCAAGTTCCCTATGTCTTTATTTATGAGATCCATTATGATCCTCTCCATGGCTTTGCAGATAAGTCTTGTCAAGCTAATGTGACGGTAATTTCCAGGGTCGGTGGAGGCACCGCCTTTGTGGAGTGGGACCACAGTCGCTGTGCACCACTCCCTGGGTACGTATCCGGAGGTGAGACTAAGAATAAACAGCTGTCCTAACTGTGGGTTTAATTCCTCGTTGAGTTCATGGAGCACACAGCCGGGGACACCATCAGGTCCCATGGATGCTGTGTTCTTTGCCTTGGAGAGAGCAGTTCTCACCTGGGCGTTAGAGATGTTTGGGGGCTACAATCATTTGGTATAGATATCTCTCCTTTTGGGGGGGGGGAAGAAGTTTGCACTGAACCTGTCAGCCAGTATGTTGGCAATGTCTGTAGGATCAGTAATCTTCACATCATTATGAACTAATTCTGAGCATATCTGGGAGTTTCCTCCTAGGTTTCTGACATAGCTAAAGAATGCCTTATGGTTGTCTTTAGAGTCCTTAGCTATTTTTTCTCAAAATTAGCTTTGGATGATTTTATGAGAGCTCTTAGCTTTTTACTTATAGTGATCAGCGGTGTCTTACCTTTTAAGGATTTTGCTCTATCTTGTAGTAGCTTTCTCCTTTTGTTGTAGAGTTTGTTTATGGCTGGGGTCCACCAGACTGGACACTTGCCTTTGGTACAAAGAGTCTTTGTTTTGCTTGGGATTGCCTGATCCATACAGCCCTGCAGGTGCTGGTAGAAGGCATTTGTAAGTGATTCAGTGGTTTGAGTAATGTTAACCGCTCAGGGGCCTTAAAGGAGACCACACTAGTCTTTAGAAGTGTGAAGTCGGCTGAGAAGTTCTTTACTGTGGTCTTTTCATTTCGGTGGGGCGGGATGAGGACCTCCAGCGAGATTAGTTTGTGATCAGATCTCACCAGTGAGGGGTATACTTCGCTGAACATTGTGCTCCCATGTTCGTGATGATGAGATCAAGTATGTTTTCTTCTTGTGGGATGGTGACTAGTTGTTCCATGGCATATGAGTTTATGAATTCCAGGAACTTTTGGGCTAGAGTGTTTGGGCTTGAGTAGTGTTCCCAGTCTATATTAGGGTAGTTGAAGTCACCTAGTATGATGGTGTTCAGAGATACATTTATCCCTCCAGTGTTTTCAGGAAGGCCATATGAGGTTCCTGAGTTTGCGAGGGTGGCCTGTAACATGCTACAAATTGCAGAGCAGTCTTGCCTATGGTTAATTGCACCTGGATGGTTTCCGATGCATCGTGCGATGCCACCAATCTTGAGGTGTGGGTGTCCTTGATGAATATGGATACCCCTCCTCCTTTCTTGGTATTGTCCGGGTTTTGGGGCCGGAACGCATGATATGAGGTAAAACCTGATAGTACTGGGGTGCTCTCAGGAGCCTTGAACCAGGTTTCTGTCACAGCACAGACATCGATGTTCTCCATACTGAACAGGGCCTCGGGTGCGTGCATCTTGAGGTTGAGACTTCTGGCATTGAGCCATTTCTGACATTTCTCTGTAAGGCGTGCCCTACTGCTGACAACTAAATTTGTCAGTTCGCCATTATTTCAGCTCAAAAGGCCTATTGTTATCTTTAGCCTATCCTCTGTGTATTGCCACTTCATGTAGCAGACATCATGTATTCTGTCAGGCACCCCTCACAAGGTACTGTTTCAATTCTTCTATGTTTCATCATTATCCAGTATTAAACATATCATCCCGTACTTTGTAGTCTGTTGACCCTCTTGCCCTTTTGTACCACTTGTATTTCTTGCTACAGACCACTAGGAATCATACGTATGCTTATTTACATATATGAAATGATATTGTCATAATTCTTATCTATATAATACAGTTATATACATAAACAGCAGACATGTTTCTAATATATATATGCATATATATATATATATATATATATATGTGTGTGTGTGTGTGTGTGTGTGTGTGTGTGTGTGTGTGTGTGTGTGTGTGTGTGTGTGTGTATATATATATATATATATATATATATATATATATACATATATATATATATATATATATATATATATATATATATATATATATATATATATATATATATATATATATATATATAATACTTGTCAGTCAAATGAAGTGTCAGGCAAATGAAATTTCAGTCAAATGGGCTCAGGCAAATGAAGTGTCAGTCAAATGAAGTGTCAGGCAAATGAAATTTCAGTCAAATGGGGTCAGGCAAATGAGTGTCAGGCAAATGAGTGTCAGGTCAAAAGAAGTAGACCCATATATATATATATATATATATATATATATATATATATATATATATATACACACACACACACACACACACACACACACACACACACACACACACACATATTGTTTTTTCATTTTACAATGGTTTAACAGAATACTCCAACTGGATACATGTCCATTTTCTGCAGAGCCCTGGGAGAAAACCTGCAAATAGACTAGCTTACACAAGAAGTTAGATAACATTAGAAAATATAAAACAAAGCAATTATGTACAATGGTTTAGTAATGTTCTCCAGGAGGGACTAAGTTCTCATGGACAGACACAAATAAAAGCAAAAGACATCACTTTGGATATAGAGCTTGGTGACACAGTTGAATTATATGATATTTACAGACTATGCTTTCAGTTGATAACTGAATCAGGGTTGGTACATGGGCAAAGCCAGCTAACTTAGAGATACTGTTTGAGTTTTTTTTTTTAGGAGACCGTGGGCTGATTGTAGGGTTACATAGTTTGGCAACAAATTCCAGGTTTTGTCAACAAAGTAGGGAAACAGGGATTCACCAGCAGAATTATTAGCTTTGTGGGTTTTGACCAGCAGTTTTTTGGCTGACAGTAGAGATCTCAGGTTTCAATATGTCTTACTAATATTTTAAAGTGATGGGGTATCCTCAATGTGGCACACAATTTTGTGCGCTATTAAGAGCTGATTATATTGAATTAAGCTGGGCATTTCTAGCCACTCTACTTGTTTCTTGTTGGTTCTATAGGTGGAGACAGTGGTGAGTTGGGCAGTATGGTTGTAAGTATGGCACCGCTTACCAAGTTTGCATTTCTCGAGGTTTGACAGTACAGGCGAAGCATATACAAGAGTACAGAGTAGGTGTGACTGGGCAATTAGCAATCCTAGTCAGTGGTTTAAAAATGTCTTGTTTTAATACAGTGATCCAAGCTTCCTATTGATGGTCTGTATGGTTTTGTTGACCTGTAGGTCAAATTTGAGAAAGAAATATCTGAAGCTGCTCAGGCCCATCAGACACCTTTTCCAGGTGTTAATTGCTATAATACCTGTGCTATTGTTTGTACCTTCACAGTATGCTACCTCATTTATCCAAATCTGACTTTCTATCCTCTTGTCTTCATGTAAATAATAATCACTTCAGCATAGTCAAATGGTAATTGTGCCCATTTCAGTAAACAGTTTTCTGAGTTTTACATCTTGTAAAGGCCTATTGTTATCTTTAGCCTATCCTCTGTGTATTGCCACTTCATGTAGCAGACATCATGTATTCTGTCAGGCACCCCTCACAAGGTACTTTTTCAATTCTTCTATGTTTTATCATTATCCAGTATTAAACATATCATCCCGTACTTTGTAGTCTGTTGACCCTCTTGCCCATTTGTACCCCTTGTATTTCCTGCTACAGACCACTAGGAATCATATGTATGCTTATTTACATATATGAACTGATATTGTCATAATTCTAATCTATATAATACATATATATATACATAAACAGCAGACATGTTTCTAATATATATATATATATATATATATATATATATATATATATATGTGTGTGTGTGTATACATATATATATATATATATATATATATATATATATATATATATATATATATATATATATATACATGTGTGTGTGTGTGTGTGTGTGTATATATATATATATATATAAATTTATACATATGTGTGTGTTTGTGTATGTGTGTATATATATATATATATATATATATATATATATATATATATATATATATATATATATATACACACACACACACACACACACACACACACACACACACACACACACACACACACACATTTTGTTTTTTCATTTTACAATGGTTTAACATAATAGTCCAACTGGATACATGTCCATTTTCTGCGTAGGCCCTGGGACAAAACCTGCAAATAGACTATCTTACACAGGTTACACAAGAAGTTAGATAACATTAGAAAATATAAAACAAAGCGATTATGTACAATGGTTTAGTAGTGTTCTCCAGGAGGGACTCTGGTCTCATGGACAGACACAAATAAAAGCAAGAGACATAATTTCCCGGAATCTTAGGGCTAAGGTGCTGAGACTTGAGTAGTGCTCCCAGTCAATGTTTGGGTAGTTGAAGTCGCCCAATATAATGGTGTTTAGAGAGATCTTCATGTTCTCCAATGTTTTCAGGAAAGCAGAATGGGATTCCTGGCTTTGAGAGGGTGGTCTGTAGGATGCTATAAACTGAAAAGCAGTCTTGCCCACTGTTAGTTGCACATGGATGGTCTCCGATACTTCGTGCAATGCCACTAAACTGGAAGTGTGGATATCCTTGATAAATATGGATACTCGCCCTCTTTTTGTGGTTCGGTCCGGGTTTTGGGGCCGAAAAGCATGATATGAGGTATAGCCTGGTAGTGCTGGGGTGCTCTCTGGAGCCTTGAACCAGGTTTCTGTCACTTTGCAGATATCGATGTTTTCCATACTGAGGAGAGCTTTGAGTGTTTGCATCTTGAGGTTAAGACTTCTGGCATTTAGCAGCATTACCCTTAGTTTATTGTTCCTTGTGCTGTCTATGGGGGAGGGTTTGAGTTTTGAGCCTTGCCTAAAAAAGGCACTATGGGGGTGGCAAGAGCCTTTGCCAATATCCGAAAGCCCAGTGGTGACAGGTGCAAGCCGTCCCTAGCGAAGCAACGTGGCTTGTCGAGCATGTCATCCCAGGCTGACAGACACTGCATCCCCTTTGAATGACACCAAAATTTTAGCCAATTGTTAAAATCGATCATTTTGTCTTTGTACTGTGGCATCATTCTAGGTGAGGGTAAGATGCTGCTCAAGGTCAGGGTCATACCAGCCTGGGCTACATGATCAGAGAGCTCCTCTGTCTCTTTTCATGTAGTCCAGGGATGTACGTCTTAGGTCATTCACACCAGCATGTACAATGACTGAGTCATATTTGTATTTGCTTTGGAGTGACCTGAGTTATTCTTTAGGCGAAACTTTTAGAACAGGGCTGGATAAGACATTGATTTGAAAGTCAAGCAAAGATTACCTGTTAATAGACAATATGAGACAGAGAAAGACTGGACTTTTTTTGTGTGTCCATGTGGGGCATGTGTTTAAGGCCTAGGATCCTCTATGTGTGGTGGGTATTTCAGTGGCCTTTCCAGCTGTGGCAGGTGTTTATTGAGGTACATGCAAAATGGGGCATTAAACTTGATTTTGCTAATGAGGGACAAGTAGAGAGAGATGATGACCTCTTTATTCCTGGATGCAAAACCCTTGGTAATGAGATGTGCCACATAGAAGAACTTTCTGAACACAGTGGCAATGTGGTGGTCAAAGCAGAGGTTGCCGTTAATCTGTGTCCACAATCTCTTTTAATGCCTTCAGTGTTCATTGGGCTCCCATCACTGTAGTAATTAGTGGGACCTTACTTTTTCTCAAAGGGAATGAGGACGCATTTTTTGACATGATATTTGTCTGTGTGGTATGGGCTACAATGACGGTGGGGTGCAACACAAACCCTGTTTGACTGTAGCTGGCGCTGATGTTCTGTGCACATGTCAACACATTAACCCTGTTCTACTGTAGCCGGCACTGATGTGCTGTGCACATGTCACTCTTGCACCTTTTGTTGTTGTGTGTCTGTCAACAGGCCACTGGTGGAACACGCAAAGGTATTCGTAATCAAATATCCATGCTGTCCTGTACAGCTCTACTGCTAACATCTACAGTGCTAATGTGTCATGGACATGCACACCATACCCAGCAAGGTGATAGTGCAGTGCCACCTTGAATGACTCATCACTGCTTGTGGGTTGCTATTATCCAACACCCTATCTGTATTGTATGGTCAAGCTATGCACTTGTGCAGGACATGTGAGCATGTCATGCGCTACTGATTACCATTGCGCCCATTGCACAACATGTCCCACAGGTACACTGGCAGTCCTACACTTCCCAGCTTGCTGAAGGTACGGCAGGTGTTGTACACACGTAACACAGATATCCTGTGGGACATGGTCGTATGTACAGGCATGTCCAACTGTCACATACCGGTGCTACTCCTATATGACGGATATGTCGTACATGTGGCAATAGAGCTACTGTCTCATGTACACATTCAATGCTCACCTCCCAACATACAGCACTACAGCCTGTGGGGGATGCGCTTCTGCAGCCGTGCTGGGCCCACAGCTGTCAGTTGTACATCATTACGTGCAACGTACCTCATTTGGTGTTCTAACAGGTGCATGTTCATCAAGGTTCCACATTGGAAGGGTCTGTCACACATTCATTGTTGTAAATGGTTTACATGCCAGCCATGGCTTAATAGATGGGAATCATAGTAATTCATTGGAATATCATATTTACACATTAGAGCAGCGTATTTCAGCCATCATATGCCCTTCCTAGTTGACGCTGTTAGTCAGCCAGTTGTAGGTGTTCCACATTTTGCTCATTAGTCACACGGTATGAGGGCTACTGTTACTCATTTTGGGGACAGGGGCTGACAGCTATGGTTGGGGGTAATGCTGTCGACAACCATGACTGCACCTGACAGTCTTTTGTGGATGTGCAACATTCGCATCACACACCTCCCATCACGTAGTCCCACATCATCTACAACACTGGCCACTCCTGCAAGAACAACGTATGCAATACGTCTCTATACCCACTGTAGGCACCACTGGTGGCCCCCATCATGGCAGACAACATCACCAGCGTATAGCCCGCAGACTCATGGGTTACAACATTCACAACACGCCAGTCACAGATGACTCTGTTGGAAGTCATACTGCAGTTCCACACATGAGGCTACACAAGGCATTAGTCGCTTAGATGTTGCGGTCGGGTGACCACCTCTGCAACTGAACCTACGCACCCATGCCACACATCACCAGGTACGATATATCTCTCATACACCATGTTATTGTGACTGCCCTTTGATGCCACTACACAGACCACGTGTGCAGGGACATGCAATGGGTCACCCGTGATATAGCCCTGAGGGTGTGTGCCTAGCCATGGTGTGTATTCTGCATTTGTCTGGACACAAGAACACTGTACATTGACCTACTGTGTCACTGCAACAGTTGCCTATGCTCCTATTGTCATTCCACAGGCATGTGGTATCTGACCGTTATGACTGTCCAGGTCAAACACAATGCTGTGGCAGACATGACTTGCACCTGTCAGCCCGGGGAGTACAGCTCACATGTACGTCTTCAGATGCTATACTGCCTGTCTTGCAGTTTCACATAACTGTCACTGGCAGGGCGGTAACTGGCAAGTATGACATGGGGTCATGTGGAACAATGCTTGCATCTTCCACTGTGATGCACGCAGGCAAGGCACACCTACTATTGCACCACTCAAACATCTCTGCAGTGACTGGGACATGACTCTAGGCTCTGCAGAGCACACCTGCAATGACAGGTTGTAGACGGACCATACCTTTCAGGCACATACCTGGACCGGAACACCCACAGATGAGGGGTTCACACATCACACAATGTTTTGGACACATCCTGGATAGTTGCTTAGCACAATGCATCAGAGGTGCTCCATGTGCAGCTAACTGTGTTTGGGACCGCTATACACATTGTAACAAGCAACAGAGTCACATATATATATATATATATATATATATATATATATATATATATATATATATATATATATATATGTCTTGTGGCGAACGTGGCAGGCACACAGCAACGCCATATGCTGTAGGACTAATGTACTGTTCAGGTGTTGGCGTTCCGTGTTACACTGGCTGTTGTGTTTACAGTGTTTGGGGGCTGCCTATGTAGGAGTCACACATAGAGCCACCTATACATTACAATTTACAGGTGGTCATGTTTGTGTGCCATCCATTTTACTGTATGTGCAGGTGGGGAGGTGTCAGTACATGGGGCCTACACTGTCTGAGTATGTGCTATACGTTCCCTCTTTGCCAAGGAGTAGGCATATTGGGTACGCCTCCGTCTGCCTACTGGGGCTGGCACAGTGTGTTCATGGTCTGAATCCCTCTGTGCCTGAAATGGCCTTGGCAATTACGATGGGCTTTGTGGCCCTTCACCATTATGTACCTGCAGCAGCTGCTTCCGCAGGATCATATTATGTAGCATGGCACATACTATGAATATGTGGGCACATGTGCCTGGAGAGTACTGCAAGGCTCCACCAGATGTATCCAAGCACCGGAACTGTGATTTCAGCATCCCGAACACACGCTCCATGATTATTCTGGTTTGTGCGTGTGCCTCATTATGGCGTTCTTGCATGGGTGTGTGTGCATTTCTGATGGGAGTCATTATCCACGGCTCCAGTGCGTAGCCAGCATCCCCCACGAGATGGCCATGTGGGATATCCCCCCTGACAAATACCTGCTACAGCTGTGAGGCATGCCAGATATGGGAGTCGTGGTAGCTTCCAGGGCTGCCAGCACACACATCCATGCTAATGCCCTGGGCATTGCACACGACCTGGCAGTTGATGGAGTGTAATCCCTTGCGGTTTATGTAGCGTCTACCCTGCTCACCGGGTGGTGACTTGATTTGTATGTGCGTGCAGTCTATCGCACCCAGTACCTCCGGGTATTGTGACACACGGTGGAAGTGGCGCATATTGCTAGCCAACTCCTCCTGAGATCTGGGGAAGTATATCTGCTCATTGGCATGTGGTAACATGGCATCCAGGAACTGGTGTAGTACCCTGGATGCTGATGCCTGTGAAAAGCCCATTATATCTCCAGTTGGCCTTTGAAAGGTACCTGTGGCCAGTAGTCGCAAGCTTACACATACCTTTGTGTCCACTGGGATGGGTTCCCCTCTGTTGTTTCTTGTTCTCAGGTGTGGCCAGCACAGCTCCACTATTTGCTGTAAGATGTCCCTGTCCACCATGTAATGCTCTACTATCTCCAGGTCATGTAGCCCCTGGTAGGTTACCCTTGGTGTGAACACTCTCCTTCTCCTCCGAGGCCTGCGGTGGTTGTCGGCATCCTCCTCCACAACACCGTCAGTCTCTAACACATGCTGATGGATCACAGCTATGGCAGCTCCCAACATGTACATTTTAAATGTTCCCCGTGTGTTTACACCTATGGTGCGGTGTTTGGGAATACACGGTTGTGTGTTGTGTGCATTCACACTTTATACTATTATGCTGTGCACACTGATGATGTCCTAGGGTGTGTTTCTATGGTCGTAGCTACAGGTTATCTTCTGTGTTTTACTGCTGGAACTACAATTGTGGTGCCTTTGGTGTTGAATTACTTTTGCCTGCCATGGATTACCTTTTGACCTTCCCTTACAATTTCTGTGCGTTGCACCTACCATTTTCTGGCGTGCATCCTGCAGAGTACTGTCATTTGTACTTTCATGGACATGGCATATCATGCGTTTTGTGTGCTACTGCCGGTCTGCTGCCAGTTTGCTTTGCTCTGCTGTGACAGGTCTCCTATCTTTGCAATCCGCTACCTCCCCTACTTTCTTTGCATTCATATGCCTCCCCTATCCTGTTTTGCATGTTTCTGCATGCAGAGTTGTCAGCTGCCGTCGATTGGCCTTCGTGGGTTGATTGGTGTTGATTGCTCATTAGTACTCCAATTACCCTTCTTCCGCATTTCCTTATATTCTTCCCCTCACCTTCCTGTTTCTGCTATTGTTTGCAGGGCGTGCGTCAGATTACTGGGTTTCGGGAACGTTGTCATCCTCGTACACATGCTTTTGCACGCAATGTGTGCTCTCAGCTAAACGATTCCTCCCCACCCCTGTCCTGCAGCTCTGCTTAGCAATGGACAGGCCAGGTTTGCTATGCTCCAATGTGCTTACTGCTACGGTGGCACACCCCTCTGCTGATGTCATGTATCTCCTCTGAGCCACTCCTCGGTGTTATACCGCTGCGCCGTATGGTACAACCTTACTCCGGCGGGACATTTGCGATTCAGTATTATCTGCCTTATCTGCATTGCATTGACTACTAATTCATAGTTACCACGCCGAAGACTGCCGCGAGCCCTTAGCAACCCTTGCACCTCAGTTGTGGTGTTCCATGCATACCATGGTGTATTATGCTGTAAACCTGATTTGTATTACAATGCTATTTTATAACATTTTTATATGATTTCTTTATGTTACACCTTCCGCACACATGGCCTGGGGTTCTGCTGTGAGTTACTGTGGACATGACATTAAATGTTGTTATTTACATGTTGTGCATGTTTTCTTAGGCCATTGTCTGTGTATTTCGCCATTGGCATATGTTAACATTGTGATACCTGGGTCTGGCCCTCTTCCATTGCTCCAATGTTCTGTTTGGGAAAATGTAAACCGTTTTTTTTTGGTTTACATTTCCGTGGGCTTACGCTACGCCTGCA
This sequence comes from Protopterus annectens, assembly GCF_019279795.1. Taxonomy (NCBI): domain Eukaryota; kingdom Metazoa; phylum Chordata; order Ceratodontiformes; family Protopteridae; genus Protopterus; species Protopterus annectens. The sequence goes on along the minus strand of NC_056726.1, from coordinate 487,654,727 downwards.
CCACTTCATGAATCACTATATGCCTTCATTTGCATGGTGCCACACTACACATGGGGTGATTAGCATACCTACGCCGGGGGGCTGCGCAGATCTGTCATACGCCGGTAGTGCACATGGAATTGGATCGTACCTGAATCGCTCGGTGGACATATTTGGCGTTATAACGCCTACGCTATGCGTGCGCCTGGCGAAAGCTTCATGAATCCCGGGGAGTAAGTTTTTCGCAAATGACAACTTAGATAACAATTCCAGGTAGTTAATATGACTATAATGCCTAACAGTAGTAGTACAGGATGTACTAACCAATTTAACATTTTTGTTCAATCATTTTGAGCAACCAGTAAAGATATGCCTCCAATTGTCAGCAGTGTCTTACTTGGTCTTTTCGGTCAAGCTAAGTAATTTATCTTATTCAGTGATGCTTAATGCCTCACAATGCAGAATACTTTTATTTCTTTTTCCAAAGTACTCTATGAGAATTTCAGTAGTATTCATTATGTTTTTTTAAATTATACAAAGATACAGATATATTGGGAGACTGTATTAAGTCATAATTTCAATGTATGGAAGTATTTACCTCAATGGTTTTAGTAAACACCTATTTCTGATTATTCCATGTATAGAAATCAACATGTGATAAACATCCCACAAAAGTTAATTTTAAATTATGACCTACATCTTGATCTGTAACCAGACAAACATGCTGTGGAGCCACTTCTAGAAACATTTGAAAAGAAGATGGAACAATTGTCCACTTACCAGGGTTAACAGAATGCTGCAATAATAGATATGCGAATGCTGTCCACAAATTAATCCATTCTGAGTCTATGTACAATACTCAATTTTGTGTGTTTTTCCTCTCATATCTATATGACTACCTTTAACATGGGTAACTATTGTGTATGGGCAGTGCTGTTCAATGCTTGCCATGTATGTGTTCTTTAGTCCATAACATGGATGCTGTCTGGGATGTGCACACATCCCACATGCAGGTACAGTGACTTGTGTAGCTGTACCTGGGGTGTCTGGCCCATGTTGTGTACACAATTTTTTATAATCAGAAGTGCCTGTCCTGGTCTCATGTTCTGGGAACAGGTAATGGGCAGAAGGTTGACACTTTACCTATATTGATAGCATGATACAGGTATTGCCTGGTTTCAGTGGCATCTGTCCACACAGGGCATGTGTATAAGGCATGGTAGGTCCTTTGTGTGTCACACTGGATGGCACCACGGCTGTTGCAGGCATACAGTTGCAGCATATTGAAGGCACACTGTCTGCATGTACGTGCGTATTGTATGATGGACAGGGTGCCATGCCCACTGTCATCCACTGCAATGACACTATGGTTACTATCGGTGATCAATATGCAGTGTACTAGCAACATAGCAGTTGTTGCCTAGGCAAGTGTGTTTGTGGCTGAGACACGGGATGAGACTGGTCACTGCGTAATATAAGGGTTGCTAACTTTGTTTGCCAGACCTTGATGTCACACGTAGGGGTATGGATTGATACCCCAGCCTCTCGGCTATTTCACATCTGTTATCCTTGTAAGGTGGACATTGTCACATATTAAGGGCCACCATCTAAGAAATTTGCAAAACCCGCTCCACAATGAGTCCAGTTGTTACACACTCACAGACACCTCCACACAGGATAGGAATGACAAAACACAGGCACACACACACCTGCTATGTCTGGGATTAGAACTGCTACACAACTAATTTATTATGCTACAGCATTATGCATTTATAGGATGCGACATGGAGCTTACTGGAGTACTCTTTACCGATAGGTATATTGAACAGTTAATGCCACCAGCAGCCTAGACAAACTATGTCATGTGATTTGTAGTGAGTGTGACTTGCCTAAAAAGAATTCTGGACTACACAGATGAAGAAACACGCACACAAAAATCCACAGTTGCCATGTGTGAAACTATATAACACCTACCAAAGCACTATATCAACTGGCAGCTTTAGGCTGTTATAGGACGCACCACAGAGATTACTGGGCTACACATTACCAAAGGTGTATTTCACAGAGAATGACATTAGCAGCCTTGCCAAAGTAGGGCATTTGAATTGTAGTGAGTCTGACTAGCCTAAAAACATTGCCCCCTACACACACAGTCACACACACACACACACACACACACACACACACACACACACACACACACACACACACACACACACACACACACACACAATTGCCATGTATGGGATTAAAACTCCTACCTAAGTAGTTTATCACACTACAGCATACACTGTCTTAGGATGCACCACAGAGATTACTGGGCTACTCCATTCCCAATGGTGTAATTCAAAGTGGATGATATCTGCAGGCTTGTCATAGTCAGGCTATGGGGGAGGGCAGTGTGTGTAAATCGGCCATAACCCATTCAGCTAGGTGTTGACACACCACAAGCAGGCACATGCAGGGTTATATTCCGCAGGTATGTGTATAGAGCTGCTAGATGACTACTGCCTTGTACTGTCATGTTGCACAGCTAGCACTTGCACCGCATAGCCTGTAATGATGATGGATACAAGTGGCTACTTTCTACAGTGAGTGACATTTACACATCATGTGGTTGTATACATTTGGCTGTGTGATGGGTGGGACAGGCCTCATGATGGATGAGTCTTTGTCAGCCTCTCTTGCACACATCTATGTATGTCTAGGTTTGGCATTTTATAGTGTGTTGTCTGTATTCCTATACAATGTGTGTGCAAAGCCTGACTGGTACAGACAGAGGAGTGTATGCAGTAACATCTTTAACTGTCACATATGTATGGGACACTGCTCTTGGCAGACATGGGATTCTTTTGTTTGTGTGTGTGAGCATGCCCAGTATGCCCTTCTGTATTGAATGTGTGTATCCATTCCACATAGTTTATAATGCAGTGCAGACCTTTATCTTTTACAACTACAGGTTTTACAACTGTTTCTGCAGGGTATCTGTAGATGATTTGGCAATATGGGGTTAAACTGTGATAGTGATAGTGTGTACTGTAGGTGATTGTGTCTGTGCTGCTTCTGCTACATCGTACTGGTGTTAGCAGAGATAGTCAGATATGTGTAGTCTTATACACTGTGATGTTTTATGTCCTCAAGTACTGTCAGGTGGACATTCTTGCTCACAGTGATGCCCTGGGAAACAAGGGTAAATGCAGCTGTGTCTGGTATTGTGTGCAAATACCTAGATATTCGTGGAAAGTTATATATTCTGGAGGGGGAGCTGCAGACACTTGCTTCCGGGTCTGTGTATGCAGTTTAGATACTTGGTACAGTGCTGGCAGAGGATCTCATACCTGTACATCCATCAACATGAAACTGTGGCCTTATCTTGATGTGGCAATACCACATAGCTGTACAGATTAACACAGGTTACCCAAAGGCAGGAGTCATAAGTCACGACATTACCCCTATTGTGGTGTAATGGCAGGTTTGGAGCCACCCATTTAGGTGTTTGCAGTCCGGGTTAATATGTGCATACAGCTGTGTGTGGGACCTGCCACATTCCATGCTACCCATGCTCCCACACCCCCTCTATTATTCTATCCTCTTCAATACATTATGCATACATTCTGTGATACTTTCCCTAAGGTTATCACATCATCACAGCTATATTTAGGTGTTGGTCCACAGTACATGGAGTGGACATGTTACTGTGATTTGTCCACATGGCCTTGCATATGGCTTATGTGTAGTGTGTTATGTTGTTCTTTGGGTGGCCATGACATAACATGCACTGGCAGTACGTGCAAGGCAGAGGCTTTCTGACAGGGGCCTGTAGGCCATTTGGTGGTGATGCAGGCCAGCTGTAGCAAGCTGTTGCATTCTGTCAGTCCTACAGTCCCAGACTGCCATACAGTATATTCCCCTTGAGTGACAGAGATGGCGTGCTACGTGTTCATGTCAATACTTGCTTTCAGTATTGATCAGGTGGTGTGGATGCTGGCAGGGTGATACCTACAGCTAGGGAGACACCTGGGTGGGACACCTGCACTGCATGATGCCTTCTTTCGCTATTGCCATACACAGGTGGGGGTCATATGCGCATGGCCAACATGCAGGTATACATTCAGAGAGGTACCTGTGGTTGGTGTTTGGGTGAGCTGGGTGCATGTGTGCTATGTACACTACTTGCATCTGACTCACAGATATGCATGGGGCATTCCAGTTATGATGGCATGTGGAGGCACATCAGCTGTTCCTCACTACATCAGTCCTATCACCTTTGTGATCTACAAGTGTTTGGCCAGAAGACACTGCTATTCCCTACTACAGAGCCAGATAATGTGATGCATACCTGTATGTACAATTCCAAGGGTGTGTCCATTTTACAGTTATAAATTATATACATTATGTCTGGGGTACATTTTCCTGTGTACTGCTTGTATATCTAGGCCAACAATAATGCCATGTCCATTTTTTAGATGGTGACACATATTACCACCATACATTTACAATGGCTTACTCATAGCATGTGTTATACTGGTGGGGATTGTCTGGTGCACTGTAGTTGTGAGGACATGGCCCTGTCATCGACAGTAGTGGGGAATGGCCACCAGGTAAAACCTCAACATGCATACATAGTGACCACTGATACACAATATGAAGCACACACCAACCTAACATACACATACCTGCATATTGTACAAATGCTACAATCTAAACTGCTACCTTGGCCACCTCTGGACGTCTGTGCTCCACTGGTGTTATACCTACACATACATGGCACTGCATTTCTACCTAGGATTGGGGTCTCACCTGACTGTTACTACATTTCTACATAGGAGTGGGGGCACACCAGATTGTTGCAAATACATGTGTACATCGCGTTGGGGGACACCAGACCATTTCTACTTTTCTGCATAAGATTGTGGTGGGGGGGCTCTTGACTGTTACTACATGTCTTCATAGGTATTGGGGGCACATCCAACTGTTTCTACAGTGCTACAAGGATTGTGGGGGCACTCCTGACTGTTACTACATTTCAGTAGGATTGGGGGGGCACACGACTGTTTCTACATTGCTACAGAGCAGAGGGGGGAACATCTGACTGTTACTACATTTCGAGATATGATTGGGGGAGCACACCTGTTACTGCATGTCTACATAGGTAGGGGGAGCACACCTGTTTCTACGTTACTACACAGGATTGGGGGACTATTAACAAATTTCTACAGAGTATTTGGGGGGCACACCTGACTGTTACTTGATGTCTACACAGGATATGGGGGGGCACACCAAAATCTTTGTATATTGTTACAAGTGAGTGGGGTGTGGCACATATGACTGTTAATACATTTCTACGTAGGATTGGGGGGCACACCTTAATGTTACTACATGTATACATAGGATTGGATGAGGCACACGTGTTTCTACAGTGCTGGATGTGAGTGGGGGGGTTCACAGATGACTGTTAATACATTTCTACATAGGATTGGGGGCACACCTGACTATTACTACATGTCTGCATAGGATGGTGTGGGCATACATGACTGTTACTACATGTCTACATAGGATATGGGTGGGGCACTCCTGACTGTTTCTACATAAACACAGGATTGGGGAGGGCACAAATGACACTTGTACATATTTGGTGGGACTCTACTGGTATGTACGTTAATCTTTTTCATTCTTTTTTCTAACCTATCATGCTGACTAGAAGCATATTAGTGTAGTACAGGTCTTAAGTTTGATTGACTTACATATTATTTTCTAACTTCCTACCCTTCAGAACTAATATCCAACTACCTGACCTGATGTAGTCTGTCTGTGTAGGCCGGGGGGGAGGTTACCCATAAGCATCATTAAGAGGCCAAACACTCAAGACACAAAAAATCATTAAGAGGCATTAGCACAGCCATTGATTGTGTTTATCTACACATGTCCTGCTGGCTGAGAATGTTGTTGGGTATGTGAACCTCCCTGACTGGCATGAGTGTGTCATATGGACACAGATGTGGACCAGCACATTTCCTGCAGTGGGTTTTGTCATCATGTGTAGAACTGGCTACTATGGTGACAACAGTATTTTTTACAGATCTCATGCTGCCACTATAGGTGTCTAATATCTGCTGGCATGCCATTCAGTCACCAGATTCCCTTGATGCTCACATCAATACCATAGAGACAGGTAACAACACATACTACTCCATTTGGCAATTGGTAAAGTGATTGACTTACCTTGTGCATAATGAATTTTTGTACAGATGTGTTTCTTTACTCAAGGAAGGGGTACATTACTGGAGTGTTTGCTTTAGTGTGATGCAAGGTACACATACATAGGCTTTGTCAAGTCTGTTGGTTGGTATTACATATGCATGGTAGTTAAAGGTGATGGTGGTGGCATTTGTTATTATATGCATAAGCATGAATGTTGTCTCTGAGAAGTACCTATGATGGTGCTATAGTACTAATACAGCATCTCTGTCTGTGTGTGATACATGGCTTATTTTGCAGTGTGTCAGTTGACATACTGCACAACAATGGACTTTTGGCTGGTATGGACAAAACGTGTACATAAACACAAGACTGTGCCTTGCACATGGTAATCAGGCAGCCTATGTAATGCACATGGCAATCCTTTGATTTTGGTCCAGTCAACTTAGTTATTGAGTGCTTATAATGTAACAGATTTTTTGGTTTGTTTCATTGACAAGTATTCCTTCTCTGTCAGCACTAATGCTTTCTGTTCTTTAGCTCTGTCTACAACCTTGAAAGCAATACACAGGTGTGTGCAGAATTCATTGTTACTTGAGCTATCTATACTGAGCCATAATATGCAGCAAATCAGCTGGCAGACAAATTCAGCTCTAACTTTACACATATGTCCCTCCCCAGCCTCACCTCTGGTAATAATGTCAGATATAACTGCCCAGCTGTCACTAGGGAACAGGTCCTCAATGCTGTGTCTGTAAGGCCAAGAACCCCGCATCAATGAGTCCTGGCAATATTCCAAGCTGCATTTTAAATAGCATGAAACATGCCATATCAGACCCTTAGGAATCTGTATTTAGCCATAGCCTCCAAATGGGCTTTGTACCTCACAAACTGAGAAGATCAACCATCATCCTGAGAAAAGATGGGCCAACTACAGCCCCATAAGTTCCACTAGAATCGTATGTAAAGAAGAATGTGTTCGCCTCACACTATATTCTGTTAATACAGCCCTTCCCCACATGAGAAGCTGATATTTGTGGTTCCCCATATTTTCACTGTAATATGTTGCATGTCTGTGACAGGCTCATAAATAATGCACTTAAAATTGTATACACAGATTTTTTTCATTTTAGGTAAATTGAAATATCAGCACAAAATCAATAGTATCTTCAACTTTATTACATGAACTAAAAGGCTGCCTAAATTTATAAAACAGTAACATGTTCTAGTCATGTCTCAGGCACAGTATGTGGTAAGAGAAGCTAGAATTAATCATATTGCATATAATTACTCTAAGCTCGCAGCCATCATCCTTGGAAATGTGTTAAGTATTTTTGATCTTGGCCCCTGGATTAAACAATAGGTGCTAGCAGAGGTGAAAATGACCATATTCAGCTTGATGAGGCACTAACTACACTGTCTTCTGCACTGATCCCTAATTTTGAATGAGAGGCATAAATTGTATTTATTACTGCTTGGTGTAACTCATTCTAAGCCTTTTGGTTTAAACACTTGGGCTTCGGACCAGTTGTTTTGCACTGAGAGGGTTTGTGGTCTGCACTGTTGTGGCAGAACAGGTAGCTTACATCCTTCTAGGTTGGGAACTGCTGATTGAGGGCTAAGTGTCTGTTATTCTAAAAGTGTATTCATTCTGGTTTAAGCACTTGGGCTTTCAGGCCAGTTATTTTACATTAAGAGGGTTCGTGGTCTGCACTCCTGTGGGAGGAGAGGCTGGACTCTGCCCTTCTGAGCTGGGAATTTCTGGTTAAAGGCTTATAGTGCATGCATATCTGAACTGCTTCTTACCGAAGTTGGTGCGCCTTGTTTGCTGTGGCATAGACTGGATTCAGGCCTGCTGGATCTAGCTTTGTTTGTGTAACTTGAGCACTATTCCAGACATTCTCTAAAGTATTCAGTTGTATTTATTACTGCTTGGTTGTAACTTGATTAAAGTGTAGCTATCATTCTAAGTCTTTTGGATTAAGCACTTGGGCTTCAGACCAGTTGTTTTACATTAGGAAGGTTTGTGGCAAGCACTGTGGTTGCAGGACAGGTAGCTTTCATCCTTCTAAGTTGGGAACTGCTGATTGAGAGCCCAGTGTCCAAGGGTATTAGTTCTGGTTTAGGCACTTGGGCTTCAGGCCAGTTATTTTACATTAAGAAGGTTTGTGGTCTGCACTCTTGTGGGAGAAGAGGCTGGACTCTGCCCTTCTGAGCTGGGAATTTCTGGTTAAAGGTTTATAGTGCCTGAATATTTGAACTGTATCTTACTGAAATTGGTACACCTTGTTTGCTCTAGCATAGACTAGATCCAGGCCTGCTGAATCTAGCTTTGTTTATATGCTTGTTGTTTGTTTGCTTGTTATTTCCCTGGAAGCTAATTCCACCTAATACGCGGCTTCTCAGCGCTTCTGTGGATCACTAGTGATATCTGCATTGCTTACTGTAATAGTTCCTTGTTTCACTTGAAAGAAAGTTACTGTTTGTCGTTTTTGCATTTAGTTACTTGTAACACATTGCACTCAAGTTACTTGACACTTGCTCACTATAGCAATTATATAAGTCGGCACTAAAAATTAAAAGCACTACACCCTCACTCCCCACTGGCCCTTGTTTTCAATTATTAAGGAATTACCAATATTATTCTAGCATGTCCAAAGGTCAGTTGTCAATCTCCTCTCCGGTCCAGCTGGTGAATCTGGGAATCTTGAGGCAATGTTATAACTGCCTCATGTACACAGACAACCCTCTCCTCCTCCCACATAACACAAATACTTGCGAGAGATGCAGCTATTTAGCCAAACTGGAGGCTGAGCTCTCTCAACTCAGGACTGGCAAGACCAGACAGGAGGAGAAGGCAACTACACACACCACAAAACCAGCCTCACATAATGCTACCACACCACTGAATCAAACACATAAACACACAAAGACATACTCAGAGGCTCTGAGTAAAAATATACCTAAACAGCAGAGGCCTCCAAAGCAGACACCCAAACAACTGCTACCTCAAGAAACCCCACAAGCAACACATAAACCACAAAAGCAGTGTGCAAAGCAGTCACAGCCCTTAAGGCCAAATACAACACCAAACATACTTGTCATAGGTGACTCCATAGTCAGACACACTGACGTCCCACTCACCAGGCTGAACAAGGAGAGGGTCACAGTAAGCTGCCTATCGGGCGCTAGAATCCGCCACATAACACAAGCACTCGGGTCACTCCACAGCAAGTACAAATATGACACAGTCATTGTCCATGCTGGTGTGAACGACCTGAGACGTACCTCCCAGGACTACATGAAAAGAGACATAGAGGAGCTCTCTGATTATGTAGCCCAGGCAGGTATGACCCTGACCCTGAGCAGTATCCTTCCTTCACCAAGAATGATGCCACAATATAGAGACAAGATGATCAGCTTTAACAATTGGCTTAATGTCTGGTGTCATTCAAAGGGGATCCAGTGTCTGTCTGCCTGGGATGACATGCTTGACAAGCCACGCTGCTTCGCAAGGGACGGCTTGCACCTGTCACCCTGGGATTCCGGATATTGGCTAAGGCTCTTGCCACCCCATAGTGCCTTTTTAGGCAAGGCTCAAATGCTAAACCTACCACCCTAGAAAAGAAAATGGGAAGAAACTGAGGGTAATGCTGCTCAATGCCAGAAGTCTAAATCTCAAAATGCATGCACTCGAGGCCCTTCTCAGTATGGAGAACATCGATGTCTGTGCTGTAACTGAAACCTGGTTCAAGGCTCCTGAGAGCACCCCGGCACTATTAGGTTTTACCTCATATCATGCGTTCCGGCCCCAAAACCCGGACCACACCACAAAAGGAGGGGTGTATCCATATTCATAAAGGATACCCACACCTCCAGGTTGGTGGCAATGCACGAAGCTTCGGAAACCATCCAGGTGCAACTAACCATAGGCAAAACCACTCTACAAATTGTAGCATGCTACAGGCCACCCTCTCAAACTCAGGAACCCCACACAGCCTTCCTGAAGACACTGGAGGGTATAAATGTATCTCCAAACACCATCATATTGGGTGACTTCAACTACCCGAATATAGACTGGGAACATTACTCAAGCCCTAACTTTCTAGCCCAACAGTTCCTGGAGTTCATAAATTCAAATGCCATGGAACAGCTAGTCACTGTTCCCACGAGAGGAGAAAATATACTAGATCTCATTATCACAAACATGGGGACAAAATGCTCCACACCGGAAGTATATCCCTCATTGGTGAGATCTGATCATAAACTAATCTCACTGGAAATCCACATCCCGCCCCCACCCCAAACAAAAAAGACCACAGTGAAGAACTTCTCTAAAGCAAACTTCACACTACTCAAGATTGGTGTGGTATCCTTCAAGGCCCCTGTGCCAGTGGAAACCACAACCCAAGCTGCGGAAGCCCTTACAAATGCCTTCTATGAACACCTCCAGGACTGCATGGATCAGACAATCCCAAATAAAACCAAGACTCTTTCCACAAAGGGCAAACGTCCAGTCTGGTGGACCCCAGCCATTAGCAAACTTTACAATAAGAGGAGAAAGCTATTACATGATAGAACAAAATCCATAAAAGGGAAGTCACCCCTGATCATTATTAGTAAAAAAATACGAGCACTCATAAGTGATATCTGCATTGCTTACTGTACTTATTTCCTTGTATCACTTGAAAGAAAGTTACTGTTTGTCATTTTTGCATTTAGTTACTTGTAACACATTGCACTCAAGTTACCTGGCACTTGCTCACTAAAGCAATTATATAAGTCAGCACTAAAAATTAAAAGAACTACACCCTCACTCCCCACTGGCCCTTGTTTTAAATTAAGGATTTCCCAATATTATTCTAGCATGTCCAAAGGTCAGTTGTCAATCTCCTCTCCGGTCCAGCTGGTGAATCTGGGAATCTTGAGGCAATGTTATAATTGCCTCATGTACACAGACAACCCTCTCCTCCTCCCACATAACACAAATACTTGCGAGAGATGCAGCTATTTAGCCAAACTGGAGGCTGAGCTCTCTCAACTCAGGACTGGCAAGACCAGACAGGAGGAGAAGGCAACTACACACACCACAAAACCAGCCTCACATAATGCTACCACTCCACTGAATCAAACACATAAACACACAAAGACATACTGGAGGCTCTGAGTAAAATTTACCTAAACAGCAGAGGCCTCCAAAGCAGACACCCAAACAACTGCTACCTCAAGACACCCCACAAGCAACACATAAACCACAAAAGCAGTGTGCAAAGCAGTCACAGCCCTTAAGGCCAAATACAACACCAAACATACTTGTCATAGGTGACTCCATAGTCAGACACACTGACATCCCACTCACCAGGCTGAACAAGGAGAGGGTCACAGTAAGCTGCCTATCGGGCGCTAGAATCCGCCACATAACACAAGCACTGGTCACTCCACGGCAAGTACAAATATGACACAGTCATTGTCCATGCTGGTGTGAACGACCTGAGACGCACCTCCCTGGACTACATGAAAAGAGACATAGAGGAGCTCTCTGATTATGTAGCCCAGGCAGGTATGACCCTAACCCTGAGCAGTATCCTTCCTTCACCAAGAATGATGCCACAATATAGAGACAAGATGATCAGCTTTAACAATTGGCTTAATGTCTGGTGTCATTCAAAGGGGATCCAGTGTCTGTCTGCCTGGGATGACATGCTTGACAAGCCACGCTGCTTCACAAGGGACGGCTTGCACCTGTCACCCCTGGGATTCCGGATATTGGCTAAGGCTCTTGCCACACCCATAGTGCCTTTTTAGGCAAGGCTCAAATTCTAAACCTACCACCCTAGAAAACAAAAATGGGAAGAAACTGAGGGTAATGCTGCTCAATGCCAGAAGTCTAAATCTCAAAATGCACGCACTCGAGGCCCTTCTCAGTATGGAGAACATCGATGTCTGTGCTGTAACTGAAACCTGGTTCAAGGCTCCTGAGAGCACCCCGGCACTATTAGGTTTTACCTAATATCATGCGTTCCGGCCCCAAAACCCGGACCACACCACAAAAGGAGGGGGTGTATCCATATTCATAAAGGATACCCACACCTCCAGGTTGGTGGCAACGCACGAAGCTTCGGAAACCATCCAAGTGCAACTAACCATAGGCAAAACTGCTCTACAAATTGTAGCATGCTACAGGCCACCCTCTCAAACTCAGGAACCCCACACAGCCTTCCTGAAGACACTTGAGGGTATAAATGTATCTCCAAACACCATCATATTGGGTGACTTCAACTACCCGAATATAGACTGGGAACATTACTCAAGTCCTAACTTTCTAGCCCAACAGTTCCTGGAGTTCATAAATTCAAATGCCATGGAACAGCTAGTCACTGTTCCCACGAGAGGAGAAAATATACTAGATCTCATTGTCACAAACATGGGGACAAAATGCTCCACACTGGAAGTATATCCCTCATTGGTGAGATCTGATCATAAACTAATCTCACTGGAAATCCACATCCCGCCCCCACCCCAAACAAAAAAGACCATAGTGAAGAACTTCTCTAAAGCAAACTTCACACTACTCAAGACTGGTGTGGTATCCTTCAAGTCCCTGAGCCAGTGGAAACCACAACCCAAGCTGCGGAAGCCCTTACAAATGCCTTCTATGAACACCTCCAGGACTGCATGGATCAGGCAATCCCAAATAAAACCAAGACTCTTTCCACAAAGGGCAAACGTCCAGTCTGGTGGACCCCAGCCATTAACAAACTTTACAATAAGAGGAGAAAGCTATTACATGATAGAACAAAATCCATAAATGGGAAGTCACCCTGATCATTATTAGTAAAAAATACGAGCACTCATAAAATCAACTAAGGCCAATTTTGAGAGAAAAATTGCCATGGATTCAAAGGACAATCATAAGGCCTTTTTCAGCTATGTTAGGAACCTGGGTGGAAACTCCCAGATATGCTCAGAATTAGTCCAAAATGATACAAAATCACTGAACCCACAGACATTGCCAACATACTGGCAGACAGGTTCAGTGCAAACTTCACCCCTCTCCCCTAAAGGAGAGATAACTATCCCAGCCGAGTGTAGCCTCCCGGACATCTCAAATGCGCAGGTGAAAGCTGCTCTCTCTAAAGCTAAAAACACAGCATCAATGGGACCGGATGGTGTCCCCGGCTGTGTGCTACACGAGCTAAATGAGGAATTAAACCCGCATAAGGCAGCTGTTTAATCTCAGCCTTACCACAGGATACGTGCCCAAGGAGTGGCAGACGGCAACTGTGGTCCCACTCCACAAAGGCGGCGCCTCTACGGACCCTGGTAATTACCGCCCCATAAGCTTAACAAGTCTAGTCTGCAAAGCTATGGAGAGGATCATAATGGAGCTCATAAACAAAGATATAGGGGACTTGCAGACATTGGACCCGACCCAGTTTGGCTTTGTCAAGGGAAGATCATGCCTTTTGAACTTGGTCGACTTCTTCGAAACAGTCACCAAGGCCATTGATGAGGGAAAGGCAGTCCATACAGCCTACCTTGACCTTGCAAAGTTTTTCGACACAATGCCCCACTCGGGTATTGTAGAAAAACTTACCAGCTTAAATGTAAACCCATATGTCACAAGATGGGTTGCAAACTGGCTTAAGGACAGAACCCACAGGGTTAGAGTTGCTGGCGCTGTGTCAGACTCCAAGCCGGTCACAAGTGGTGTCCCACAGGGCTCGGTCCTTGGCCCCCTATTGTTTGGCATCTACTTCTCAGAAGTACAGGCCAACATGGGAGGACTTTGGCTGACAAAGTTTGCAGACGACTGCAAACTGGGCACCATAGTGGAAAGTGCATCAGACACGGATATCCTTCAGAAGGGACTCACGGAAACAGATAGCTGGTGCCAGAGCCATGGCCTGAAGTTAAACGCCAAAAATGTATAGTCATACCCTTCGGGAAAAACAAGGTAACCCCAAGCTACCATATAGGTGGCAATCCACTAAGCACAGAAGAGGTTATCAGGGACCTGGGGACCCAGGTTGACAGTGGCCTTTCTTTTGACACTCACATTGCTAAAGTGGTTAGAAAGACCTTCTACATTGCCCACCTGATCATGAAGGATTCACATCCAGATCTAGTGAGGTCATTGTTCCCCTGTACTCTTCACTTATCAGACCAATGATCGAGTACAATGCCCCATTCGGGATGTATCTCACCCGACATCTGCAGCAATTGGAGAGACCCCAAAAGTTCCTCACCAAAAGGATAAATGGACTCCAAAATCTGTCATATGCTGCCAGATTGAAGAAACTCCAGCTCTATTCAGTCGCATACCGTCTGCTCAGAGGTGACATGTGCCTGACATACAAGGCCATGTCCAACCCAGAATTAATGGACATGCTCCACCTCAAAAATCCAAATCCACCAAAACCACTAGAGCAAGTGACTTAAACCTTAGCACGGATATAAATAGGACGTGCTGGAGGGATAGATTTATCACTCAGAGACTCCCTATGCTGTGGAATAAAATCCCGGTCCATGTGAGGCAGAGCACCTCGCTGACTCTGTTCAAGAGAAATCTAGACCTGTGGATGGGAGATCGTAGGTTTACCCCGGGAATCATCTCTGTGTCACTGCTGGACAGAGGCACAACAAACTAATGGGCACAGTATTTTTTCATATAAGGGGTGGCGTAAGCCACAAAAATTTGGGCTAGGCTTATAAATGCCTTATGGCAGATAGCCTAGTATAAACCTATGAACCTATGAACCTATAAAATCAACTAAGGCCAATTTTGAGAGAAAAATTGCCATGGATTCAAAGGACAATCATAAGGCCTTTTTCAGCTATGTTAGGAACCTGGGTGGAAACTCCCAGATATGATCAGAATTAGTCCAAAATGATACAAAAATCACTGAACCCACAGACATTGCCAACATACTGGCAGACAGGTTCAGTGCAAACTTCACCCTCTCCCCCCTAAAGGAGAGATAACTATCCCAGCAGAGTGTAGCCTCCCAGACATCTCAAATGCGCAGGTGAAAGCTGCTCTCTCTAAAGCTAAAAACACAGCATCAATGGGACCGGATGGTGTCCCCGGCTGTGTGCTACACGAGCTAAATGAGGAATTAAACCCGCACATAAGGCAGCTGTTTAATCTCAGCCTTACCACAGGATACGTGCCCAAGGAGTGGCGAACGGCAACTGTGGTCCCACTCCACAAAGGCGGTGCCTCACGGACCCTGGTAATTACTGCCCCATAAGCTTAACAAGTCTAGTCTGCAAAGCTATGGAGAGGATCATAATGGAGCTCATAAACAAAGATATAGGGGACTTGCAGACATTGGACCCGACCCAGTTTGGCTTCATCAAGGGCAGATCATGCCTTTAGAACTTGGTCGACTTCTTGAAACAGTCACCAAGGGCATTGATGAGGAAAGGCAGTCCATACAGCCTACCTTGACCTTGCAAAGGCCTTGACACAATACCCCACTCGGGTATTGTAGAAAAACTTACCAGCTTAAATGTAAACCCATATGTCACAAGATGGGTTGCAAACTGGCTTAAGGACAGAACCCACAGGGTTAGAGTTGCTGGCGCTATGTCAGACTCCAAGCCGGTCACAAGTGGTGTCCCACAGGGCTCGGTCCTTGGCCCCCTATTGTTCGGCATCTACTTCTCAGAAGTACAGGCCAACATGGGAGGACTTTGGCTGACAAAGTTTGCAGACGACTGCAAACTGGGCACCATAGTGGAAAGTGCATTGGACATGGATATCCTTCAGAAGGGACTCACGGAAACAGATAGCTAGTGCCAGAGCCATGGCCTGAAGTTAAACGCCAAAAATGTATAGTCATACCCTTCGGGAAAAACAAGGTAACCCCAAGCTACCATATAGGTGGCAATCCACTAAGCACAGAAGAGGTTATCAGGGACCTGGGGACCCAGGTTGACAGTGGCCTTTCTTTTGACACTCACGTTGCTAAAGTGGTTAGAAAGACCTTCTACATTGCCCACCTGATCATGAAGGGATTCACATCCAGATCTAGTGAGGTCATTGTTCCCTGTACTCTTCACTTATCAGACCAATGATCGAGTACAATGCCCCATTCGGGATGTATCTCACCCGACATCTGCAGCAATTGGAGAGACCCCAAAAGTTCCTCACCAAAAGGATAAAGGGACTCCAAAATCTGTCATATGCTGCCAGATTGAAGAAACTCCAGCTCTATTCAGTTGCATACCGTCTGCTCAGAGGTGACATGTGCCTGACATACAAGGCCATGTCCAACCCGGAATTAATGGACATGCTCCATCTCAAAAAATCCAAATCCACCAAAATCACTAGAGCAAGCGACTTAAACCTTAGCACGGATATAAATAGGACGTGCTGGAGGGATAGATTTATCACTCAAAGACTCCCTATGCTGTGGAATAAAATCCCGATCCATGTGAGGCAGAGCACCTCGCTGGCTCTGTTCAAGAGAAATCTTGACCTGTGGATGGGAGATCGTAGGTTTATCCCGGGAATCATCTCTGTGTCACTGCTGGACAGAGGCACAACAAACTAATGGGCACAGTATTTTTTCATATAAGTGGTGGAGTAAGCCACAAAAATTTGGGCTAGGCTTATAAATGCCTTAGGGCAGATAGCCTAGTATAAACCTATGAACCTATGAACCTAAATGATGGGCTGTTTACAATGTATCAGTTTGTTCAATGCATGTCTTTATTTGAGTTTGCCAAAGAGGTAATGCACTCATTACAAAGTAACAAGTTTAGGCATAGCCTGGGTGCTTCCTGTGGAGAATCATTTGTCAGATTTTTTCTGTTTCATTTCTTGGATCATGAGGGGGTGGTTGATATCATTCTTTAGGAGTTGATGAATGTGTATCATTTTCTACAGTATTCAGCTCAGAGAACACATGGTCACAACATAAGGCTGGTTGAGAGGTTAGTGCAGTCTTTTTTCTTGATTATTAATATAATTTCTTTAGAATTTTACTTTTTTGTTGGTGGTGACACTGAGATTATGAACTGAATTTGGTAGGTTTCGTGAAAGGAAGACTTCTGACTTTGGGTTATGTTGTGATAATTTTTATAGATAATGGGGATTTTTTTTGTTTTGGTAGTAGGTTGGTTATGTGAAGGTCGTTTGAAGAAAATATCAGCTTTATAGACAAAGGCAGATGATTATATGACACGTGGACATTACAGGTAAGTGATTTTTTAATGCTTGTGAAATTCCTATTTAAATTGTGATGAATTATTTATGCAATTTATATGTTGTGTGCGACTGCTGGAGGAGCAGATAAGTAAGAGTTATGAACTGATTGTACTTTCTTTTGTATCATTTTGTGATTTAAATAGTTTAAAATGTTGTATACTAGGATTCATTTATTACATATTGCCCATTTCACTGCATAGTATATGTAACAATTTATTTTCAGTATGTGTGAGATTTTTCTCACATTTGTTAATTTGCTTCTGGTTGTGTAACTCTGTTACGCCAGGCTGTTTTTTTTTAATTGTTATTTGATAGCCAACCCTTGTATATAACATTTTCTACAGATTGCAGGGACATTTTTATACTTGTGTATGTATATAAAATTCTTTGCAACTGTGCATGTGTGTGTGTGTGTGTGTGTGTGTGTGTGTGTGTGTGTGTGTGTGTGTGTGTGTGTGTGTGTGTGTCTTTATGTATGTGCAGTTTGGGAGTGGTCCTGTATTGTCTGAGGTAGGAATGTGACTGCCAAGCTGTAGCTAGCTTCCTGATAGTGATCTTACTATCTGCAATTAGACATTTAGTGGCACAATCAAAATTTGGTGACATGGCCTTTCACCTTCAACAGGTCTATAATGGTTTTTCACATAAAAATTTTTCCACCACAGCAATAGATGATACAATGCCTTTTCTAGGCTTTTGTGGGAAGGAGTCCATGTGCATTCTTGGAATGCTTCTCAGCATCTACTCTCTGCTTTACAAGACCTGCACAAAAGAGGGTGCTGGTCACTGGCCTTTTTTGCAGAGGTAGACTCCCATATCCATGACTTCTTGTTTCCTGTCTCTGAGCTAGTTGGCTAAGCAGTGGGTGATATCGGGGTTTAGCAATAATTTCAAGAGCCGGTCAGGTAATCTCCAAGTCTAGTACCTCGCAGGATGCGCAGTAGCAAATCCCGCCCCGAACACGCCTCCAGCCCAAGCCCGCATGAATATTTATTTTGCTCCTGCCATACCGTTACTTTTAGTCAAACATACATAGTTATAGTAATACAAATCTGTCCCACTTTAGGCACTTTAAAAGGTGGCTACTACCCTAGCTGCTTGGGTAATCTCGGATCTTTACATTGGTAATCTCCAAGTCTAGTACCTCGCAGGATGCGCAGTAGCAAATCCCGCCCCGAACATGCCTCCAGCCCAAGCCCGCATGAATATTTATTTTGCTCCTGCCATACCGTTACTTTTAGTCAAACATACATAGTTATAGCAATACAAATCTGTCCCACTTTAGGCACTTTAAAAGGTGGCTACTACCCTAGCTGCTTGGTTAATCTCAGATCTCTACGCTATCTAAAGTGAAAGAAGGAGCCCTGATATGGTGTTTACTAATGTTCCTGAGCCATCTTCATGTTTGAGATTTTACTTTTAAATTATATTATAATTATATTATAAAATATATATTTTAAATATTATGTTAGTTGTGGACTCCTGCTTATCTGAAAGTTTGTCACGAGATTTTTTTTAGTAAGTCCCATCCCAAGACTTCAGGACTGAAGCACTTTAGTACACATGTGGGCTATCATTTTAAAAATGTGCCCAGCCCTTAAAATGCTACCCCCAGATATATAGGAAATGGACACGTTATAGCTATTTTAAGAGGTATATTCTTTTCACACAAGTATTCTCAGCACACCTCAATACTCTAAATATTTGTTTGCACAGCTCTAAACGTTCTGGGGTTTTTGAGTGTTGAAGTACACTGAGTATGCCTAGCTACATGCAGTAAGTCAGAGCTGATGTTCGTAGGGTTCTTTAGTGTATAAAAGTTCTATTAGAAAATGTTTTAGAACCGATTGTACGCAAGTTGAAACAGCTGAACATATTTTTTTTTCAATTATCTAGATTTCAAAATCTGCGGCATTTAATTCAAGCTACTTTTCAAGTTCCTTTTTTGTTTCTGTTATCATTACATAAATGTCTTTATGGTGATTGTGGCAGGTATTGGACACCTGCGATCAGAAATACATATTTATCTTGTTTCTGCGGTATTATTTGTTATGGATTGTGGTGTTGTGTCTTTCGGCTTTTCCTGGTTAGGGGTAAGTAATCAGTAATCTAACAGTGTAGTACCTCGCAGGATGCTTTTAGTTTTTGTAACATTTACTGAATAATGACAGCCGAATAAAAGGTGTTTTCGGACGTTGGACAACTGAATAGCAGGTATTTTTGTACAGATGTACGATGACCTGCCAGTCACTGTGGACACGCCCTAACCTGCGCAGAACTGCCCGCGAGGTACTACACTTGGAGATTACCACCGGTCAACTATACCCAAGTGGAGTATTGTGCTGAATGCCCAGGCCAGATTGAGGCAGGCAGTGTGCACAATTTTGTCCTTATCCATTGCACTGGTGACCATCTCTAACAAGTGTACTAGGTGAAGTAGGCATGACCTGCCCTTGATGAAACCAAACTGGTTTGTATCCAGTGTCTCAAAGTTTCCAGTGTCATTATTCACTATAGCCATGATAACTCATTGATTCACAGATTGTTACTAGGCTAACAACTCAGGGGGCCTTTCTAAGCCTAACCAAATTTTACCAAAAGAACAATGATGTCCTGTATCTGACTAGGACAGTGAGATCCAGGCATTTATAAGCTACCTCTATTCATATTGGATATGGGTGGCAGGCCTGGTGTAAATTTCTATTCCTATCCATGGTCTAGGTTGCACTTAAACTGTGAAAAAGACAAACTCAGCTTCACATGGATGGGAAGCCTGTTCCATGGGAGTTGCAGTCTCTGGGACACATCTGTATACCTGACATGTTCTCTTTATATTGCAGAAAAAATTCAGTTCCCTAGGTATTGTATTTCTGGTACTCTGACCTACAAATATGTAGGAGATTCATAAGTGTGGGGTTTGCAGATTCCTTGTAAGCTAGGCATAGATCACCCCTCAACAATCTATAGGAGACTGAATAGAGGGAAAGGGCTTCAAGGCACTCTGCACAAGGCAAGTTTGTTACACCTTGTATTCTTTTTGTTAGGAACTTCTGAGGTCACTCTAGTTGCTGCATATGCTTGGTCAGATACATACCAAAGGGAGGATTGTACTCTTAAGATTGATCTGAAAATGATGGAGTACGGTGGGATAATGACCTCTTTGGATCTAGATGCCATGCTTTTACTTATAAGTTGCTCAGCATAAAAGGACTTTTTATACAGACTATTGGATGTGGTGATTGAAAGTAAGGATACTGTCTTCTATGTGCGTATCCAGATAATTTACCATGGGTCGACTCTTGGGGAAGTATTATCAGCATGTTAGTTAGCTGGGATGGTTGACTTCCCAAGCAGTGCAATTATGCATTTCTCAGCATTTTGTTTATGACTATGGTTTGGCACCAACTGTTAGTCAGAGATGAACCTTGTTGAAGAATGCTAGTATCTGCAGGGTAAGTCAGTGGTAACCCACGGCTTGCAATCATCTGCAGACTTAATCGGCTATAAACCTTCAGCATTTGCTTCCATTTCAGAGCAATCAATGCCAAAAATGAGCAGGCCCAGTAAGGAGCCCTGGGGGACTTCACTAATTACTGGCCTCTTGATGGGGATGGCCTCATCTATTTTGACCTCCTGGGTCCTATCAGTGAGCCCGTTGTCTATCCAACAGGTGATGAAAGGGTTTATATCTAAATTAGTGAGCTTGTCTATAATGCATGAGTGGGATATACTATCAAAAGACTTCGACAGGTCAAGTTAAGCTGTGTGAACAGTCTTACCTTCATCCAATGCTATGGTGACCCCTCAAAAAAGTCCACCAGATTTAATAGGCATGACCTTCATTTAACAAAGCTGAACTATGATGGGTCCAGTGTTTGCAGGTTACCTTCATCCTCATTCTTTACATGCCTTTATATATGAAACTAGTGAAGATTATGGATCAGTGAATTTGTGAGTCTGAGGATGGCCAGTCCTTATATAGGGGTACAGCAGCTGCAGTCTTCCAGTCCTGTGGCACAAAGCCTATTTGGAGGCTACAATTAAACAGAGATTATAGTGCATCAGACATGTAATGTTTCATGCTAGTAAGAAAGCATCCTGGGATACTGTCAGGGTCCATGAATGCAATATTCTTGGCTTTGGAGAGTGCATTGAAGACCTGTTTCCTACTGGTGGTTAGGGAGTTATGGTTGCAACTAATTTTTAAGAGATGTATGGGGAGAAACAGACTAACGCTGAAGATTAATTTCTTGACTAGTAGATTTGTTATACCCTTCAGCTCTGTATAAGTTGCTCCATTTATAATCAATTCAGCACATTGTTGTGTATTGCCTTAGAGGCTGTGGACATATTTTAAGAGTCCCTTGTGATTGTCCTCAGTGTGGGTGGCTACTTTAACTCAAATCTGCCTTTGATAGACTTCATTAATCATGTTGCTTGTTTAGTTTGATGAGGAGTTCTCTTGCTGGGCATTGCACTTCCTATTTTTGGCCATGACTTTCTTCTCTTTTTGATATAAACTGTTGATGCTGGGCTTCCCCCAGGGTGGCTTTTTTTCCCTGATCTTTTTTTGGTAAGTATTGCTGCCTTTATGTAGCTGTATACATGATTGTGAAGGGTTTTTGTAGTAATTCTGCATAGACAACAGTGTTCCCTGGGTTTGGGGGGGCTTGAAATTTTGTCAGGGTGTCACTTAGTAGGAAATTTGCATAGGATTAATTCCTAAAAGTTGCAGGGTTAGTTGTTGTCCCAGGTTTTATTCTGGAGGAGTCAACTTTATGGTGGACCTGACCATTGAGGATGTTACACTTCAGGGGGGTGCAATGTTCATGCATGTTGGTGGGGAATATGTTAAGTATGTTTTCACCCAGAGTGTGCTTACAGGTTAACTGGTCCTGGGCATTTGCATTGACAAAGTCAAGTTATCTTTGGGCCTGATTGTTTGTAGTCATGTATGATTCCTATTTTTTTATGGGGGTAGTTGAAGTTACCCATGAGCAATGGTGTCAGCTCAAATGGAGAGCGACTCTAAGTGGTGTGGGTTTCCTGGGTCATACAAAGGGACCTATAGCTTGCAAAGATATGATATGGGTGAGACACTTTCATCTTTTTTCTCTTTGTATGCAGTTAATGTGTGGAAATCATTACAGCCCTGCACTCCCGGATTGCTTTCTATAGCTTTAAACCATATCTCAGTAACTATACTGAGATATGGTTTACAACCGGTCACAAGTGGCGTCCCACAAGGTTCTGTCCTGGGACCGCTCTTGTTCGGTATTTACTTTTCCAAGGTACAGGCCAACGTGGGAGGACTATGGCTCACCAAGTTCGCGGATGACTGCAAACTGGGCGGCATAATCGACTCTCCAGTTGACACAAACATCCTTCAAAAAGGTCTCACAGAGACGGATAACTGGTGCCAGAGCCATGGTCTAAAGCTAAATGCCAAAAAGTGCATAGTCATCCCCTTTGGGAAAAACAAAGTGCCTACAAATTACCACATAGGCGGTAACCCATTAAGTACAGAGAAAGTAATTAGGGATCTGAGGACCCAAGTTGATAGCAATCTCTCCTTTGACAACCACATTGTCAAAGTGGTTAGAAAGACCTTCTACATAGCCCACCTCATCATGAAAGGATTCACATCAAGATCAAGAGAGGTCATTGTGGCCCTCTTCTCATCACTCATCAGGCCCATAATTGAATACAATGCCCCTTTTGGGATGTACCTTACCCGACACCTGCAGCAACTGGAGAGACCCCAAAAGTACCTCACCAAGAGGATCATGGGCCTCAAACAGATGTCCTATGCAGCTCGACTAAAGAAACTCCAGCTCTACTCAGTTGCTTACTGCCTACTCAGAGGCAATCTATGCCTGACGTACAAAGCCATGTCTAACCCAGAATTAATGGACATGCTCCACCTCAAAAAATCCAAATCCCTTAGAGCTACATGCTCCAGGGACTTAAACCTCAGCACAAAAATAAATAGGACATGCTGGAGGGACATATTCATTTCCCAGAGGCTCCCCTCACTCTGGAATAGAATCCCAATTCATGTTAGACAAAGTCCCTCGCTGACCCTCTTCAAGCGAAATCTGGACGCGTGGATGGGAAATCGCAAATTCACCCCTGGGGTCTCTTCTGTGTCCCTGCTTGACAGAGGCACAGTAAACTAATCTTAAAGGGCTACCTTCTGTGACCTACTATACAGAGGCACAGTAGGCTAATCTAATAGGGAGGCGAAAGCCAAATACACTATGGCTAGGCTTATAAATGCCCTAGGGCAGATAGCCTAGTATCTACCTATGAACCTATGAACTTATGAACGTGTCAGTCCTGCTCTAGTAGGCAAGACAGCATAACAAGGCATGCAATGCAGCATACCCATAACCATAAGTCTGTGACAGAACTGGCATGCATAGCAGTGAATAAGATATGCACACAAGTATGGTTATTTAATAAATAAAATTGCATTTTCCAACTTTAAGACACATTTTTCAGTTTTATTAATTGCAGTCCTAATATATATGCATGCATTTGTGTCTGTGTGTGTGTCTGTATATGATAAGGTGAACATTTATTTATTACATTTGTTTACCGGGTCATGTCTGACTGGACCAGGGGCCCATTTTCAGTGGATACCCGGGGACAAATTCTTTGAAGCTGTACTGCATGCTGTATCCCACAGCTGCTGTGATATAAATGAAAAAGATGAGGGAAGGTTCTGGCTTTCTTAATGCAAGATTTTTTGCCTGCTACTTTTTCTTAATTGGACCATCTTATCATAGCAACCATAGAAATGCAAAGCTATTAGAGGACTAGTGTGCCTTGCTAATAACCACAGTTGTAATAACCTTTTCAAGGACAGCAAGGCCTGTAAGTCCTGGACTGTAGTATAGGGTGCCCATCTAAATGTCTAACTTATGTTTGAAGGCAGACAGGCAACTACACTGCTTGATATGCAAAGATAGAGTCTATTCTAGAACAAGGGGAAGTGCAAGGTGTTCTATTCCTTCCCTGATGTAGATTCCAGTTAGATACATGGCAAAAGGTGCATTATATCCTATGGCTGGTCTAACCATGTCAGAGTACAGGAGAATGGTAATACAGGGCCTTGAGGTGATCTGTGTAGGACAGGGTATTCATACCCTGGAGAGTACAGGAGAATGGTAATACAGGGCCTTGAGGTGATCTCCCTGGAGAGTACAGGAGAATGGTAATACAGGGCCTTGAGGTGACATACCCTGGAGAGTGCAGGAGAATGGTAATACAGGGCCTTGAGGTGATCTGGGTGATCTCTGGGGGACAGGGTATCACCATGGAGGAGTACAGGAGAATGGTAATACAGGGCCTTGAGGTGATCTCTGTAGGACAGGGTATCCATACCCTGGAGAGTACAGGAGAATGGTAATACAGGGCCTTGAGGTGATCTGTGTAGGACAGGGTATCCATACCCTGGAGAGTACAGGAGAATGGTAATACAGGGCCTTGAGGTGATCTCTGTAGGACAGGGTATCCATACCCTGGAGAGTACAGGAGAATGGTAATACAGGGCCTTGAGGTGATCTCTGTAGGACAGGGTATCCATACCCTGGAGAGTACAGGAGAATGGTAATACAGGGCCTTGAGGTGATCTCTGTAGGACAGGGTATCCATACCCTGGAGAGTACAGGAGAATGGTAATACAGGGCCTTGAGGTGATCTCTGTAGGACAGGGTATCCATACCCTGGAGAGTACAGGAGAATGGTAATACAGGGCCTTGAGGTGATCTCTGTAGGACAGGGTATCCATACCCTGGAGAGTACAGGAGAATGGTAATACAGGGCCTTGAGGTGATCTGTGTAGGACAGGGTATCCATACCCTGGAGAGTACAGGAGAATGGTAATACAGGGCCTTGAGGTGATCTCTGTAGGACAGGGTATCCATACTACAGGAGAATGGTAATACAGGGCCTTGAGGTGATCTCTGTAGGACAGGGGTGATCTGTGGTAGGACAGGTATCCATACCCTGGAGAGTACAGGTACAGGAGAATGGTAATACAGGGCCTTGAGGTGACCTGTGTAGGACAGGGTATTCATACCCTGGAGAGTACAGGAGAATGGTAATACAGGGCCTTGAGGTGACCTGTGTAGGACAGGGTATTCATACCCTGGATTCTCCTGGTAAGGAGCCTTTGAAGGCATTCTAACTACTACAAGTGCCTTGTTAGGGACATGCCAAAGGGGGCATTGTACTCAATAATGGGTCTGATAAGGGCTGAATATAGTGGTACTATAGCTTCCCTGTACTTTGATGCCATACCTTTGCTTATGAGTTAGGTGTCTAAATGGCTAAGTGTTGATCAAAGACCAGATTACTGTCTATATACGTTCAAAGATCTCTAACTATCTGTTCAATTCATAGGGGTGTTTTATCAATGGAGTAATTAGCCTGAGTGGACAATTTCCCAAAGGCACTAAAATACATTTCTTTGTGCTGAGTTGTAATCCTTGGCTTTGACACCAGTTTGCCAGTGTCTTTAGCTGTATTGACAGTATCAGTAAGTGCTAGAATGAAGTGTAAGCACTATGGGAGGTATGGAACCTGTGTTGTGTGGGGGATAGGAGTTCTTCCTGCAAGAGATGGTTTAGCAGTTGTTTCTGAGTACATTTTTAGGTATTTCAGTGAGGGTGGGCTCAACATAATGGTTCTTCACCTCATATATACAAAGTACTGGGTTTGATGCTCACCTCTAGTTATTGGTTAAGCTTAAAATGGTGCTTTAAGGCAATTAGCCTACTACCCTCATATGAAGCTAAGATTACTGTAGGTCTAAAGTTAGTGATGTCTATTGAACTTCCTAGTTTGTGTAGAAAGATAATGTGTGATTTTTACATAGAGAGGGAACGTGGGATTCCTGGACTGACCTATTTATAAGGATTTATACAGGATGAGCAGTGCTTTTGGCTGCTATTGTAAGGTACTCGCTTGGAAGGTTATCAGATGAAGTTGCCATGGTTTGAGTTGTTTTATATATGATGAGGGCACATGTCTGAAGGTGAAAGTGGACTTAGTGCTATGTGGCTTTTGGGCAGGGGAGGGATTAGGTGTGGGAATCCTTGGTTAGGGATGCAATAATATGTATGAAATAAGAGTTGAATTCTATTACAGTGTTGAGTGGGAGAGGGATTATGGTTGAATTTTTGGCCAGGATGTAAGATTTCTTTAATGGTTAACCTGAATGTTTGGGGTTGTGTTGACTATTGCTCTGAATGTTGCTGTAGTATAGTTTTTGTCTTCATTTACTTGCCTTTTTAGTACAGATGTGAAGCATTCTGAAGTTTTCAAGATATTGTGATGATGTGTATTTCTGCCATTATTTCCATATTTTTTGTCCTGCAGTAGCATTCTACTCTGTTTGGATAGCCAAATCTCATTATTTGTTTTGTAGTCTCTTCCGTTTAAGAGGTGAAAGGCTGTTTGGGAAAATTGCATTGAATTCATTTACAGTATCATCTAAGGGGCAGATTTTTTGGATTGCCAGTTAATAGATGAAAGGATAGCAATGAACATGTCTGGGATAAACTTAGGTTGTGTGTTTTTTGTAAGCATACCACTTAGGTGGCTGTGTGAGATGTCTGGTTTAATTTCTTCAAATATTTTGGGTTTCTAATACCATTATGGGGATAGATCCATTCCTAAGTCAGGTTATGATTCAAGTTCATGGAATTAGTATTGTTTCAATCTTGTATAGCCAAAAGTTCTTGTCACAACACCCACAATGGGCCCAGATATGACTCCTGCAATTCATACAGAGTTACATGTATTGGTAGCATATCAACATATGATTGTGGATCCTTTTTTAGACCCACTTTCCTACTACTATTGTCTGGGTATCTTGCATCCATATTGCTGTCATTTCTGCCTGAAAATCTTGATATTTTATGAGTTTGTGTCTTGCTGTACATGAGACACTAATTGCAATGTGTAGCAATTTCAGTGGTCAAAATTTATACAGTTGATTGAATTGTTGATTCAATGGTCAATGTCTTTTTTGTTGATGGTTTTTGTCTTTTTTCATCAACTGCTATATCAGTTTTTTTCACATCTAGTTTTTGAACTATTGGTAATGGGTTATCCCATGAGATGTACATTTCAAGATTCTCTAGAATGCTTTGTGGTTCATGTTCCCAATGCTTCTTGGCTACTTCTGTGTTTCAGTGTTTGCACAATCCGTAATGGAACAATCTTGCCACATTATTGTGCCTTTCAGTGTACAGGCCCTCTGTCATGAGTGCATTACACCCAGCAACAAGGTGTGTGACTGTTTCCAGTTCTTTTTCACATAACCTACATTTGTCTGCTTCGCCCGCATGTTCAATGGACTTTGTAAACCAGCTTGTATGTAATCCACTATCCTGGGCTGCCATTATTAGCCTTTCATCCTTCAGTTTCACCTCACGTCTCCATATCCATTTTTGTGTCAAATTCTTATCGATGTGAGGTTATTCCATGAGATCTGTTATTTTAACACATTCAGTTGGTGTATGATTTTTGTCCCACTTGCCAAGTGAATGCTTCTGCTAAACTAGGCAGGGAGGTCATCTTGGACTTCCTCTCCTTATGTTTTAAAACTTTCACTATGTTTGGATCTGATGTGATCAATAGATAATATATGCAACCCAGTAACTGTAGATCTAAACATATAATCAATTCTGAGGCGGCCTACACCTCCTTCAGAGCGTGAAATATATAATCTTGGTATACACTGATTTTTATATATTATTTGGCTAAGTGTAAAACATTTTTACTGCTTTTCTGTCCAACTAATCCATTACCTTTTGGGGCCAGTCAATCACACCAAAACAGTAAGTGAAAACAGTAAGAGAAATTGGTGTAAAGCTTTGACTATGTTCTTCATGTTTCACTGTTGCAGTCATCACTTGTGGGTTATCCCTGCTGGGTAGCCCTCGGTTGGCCTGAATACCAGAGTAAAGCTTTTCCCCTGTGCTGGCTGCTGTCACTTGTAGACTGACGTCTGTCATCAGTAGTATAAAAGAGAGCAGCCGGCAGCATTACATCAGTGTTTCTTGCCATGGAGCTTGAAGCAAAAGCAGTTTGCGTGTGAGCCGGTCGATCGTTGCCAGAGTAGAAGTTGCCTCTGAAAACAACTAAAGGCAAGTACCCCATTGGGGACCTTTTTCTTACACTAACCAATGTCTGAAAAAGTCAATAATTGTCTCCACTGTGGAAAACAAATAACACACCGAGACTTCCATACCTTGTGCATTACTTGTCTAGGCCCAGACCACGACATCCCCTATTGTCGGTTCTGCGCACTTTTCAATTCTAGGACTATTCGCCGTAGAGCTGAATTTGTAGCCGGGCCTTCCTCATGTGAAAAAAACTTACTCATTTGGTAACTTACTTCAAACAAGTAGCCACAAAAACCCTGCTATCTGCAAGACAAATACTGCAAGCCTTGGGGTTCATGGCCTCCTGCATTCTTCTAATTCCATATGCAAGACTGCATATGAGGAAACTACAGTGGTATCTAAAAAGTCTATGGAGTCAACATTGTCACAGCCTGAAAACAATGATTCCTATCATACCTTGCCTATGCCTGGAGTTCCTATGGTGGGCAGAGATCTGCCACCAAAACAAGGGTCTTCCATTCATATTACCCCCTGCCGCCCAAACTCTAACTACAGATGCATCAGACTACGCATGGGGGGCTCACCTGGCAGGGAAGTGCATTCAGGGCAAATGGAACCCAAATCAAATGCACCTACATGTCAATCAAAAAGAAATGTTAGCTGTACAGAATGCTCTGACAGCCTTCAAAGACTACATTCTTCCAGGACAACTAATGGTAAAGACAGACAACACCACGGTGATGTGGTACATAAACAAGCAGGGGGGTACACATTCCTACCCCCTCTTCAGACTAGCCATGGCATTATGGAACACAGCCTTGAGCTACCAAGTGCATCTACAAGCTCAATTCCTGCCAGGAAAAATGAATACAATGGCAGACGGAC
This sequence comes from Protopterus annectens, assembly GCF_019279795.1. Taxonomy (NCBI): domain Eukaryota; kingdom Metazoa; phylum Chordata; order Ceratodontiformes; family Protopteridae; genus Protopterus; species Protopterus annectens. The sequence goes on along the minus strand of NC_056726.1, from coordinate 487,625,306 downwards.
TAAGCAGAAATCTCATGGACCCACACGAGTGGAAACTGGAACCACAGATTTTCAACATGTTGACAAGTGAATGGGGGAGCCCAGACATAGATCTATTTGCCTCCCCCCAGAACTACCAGTTGGATTCCACACAAACAAGCCTGGAAAGTGGATGCTCTGTCCTTCAGTTGGAAAAATCTATCAGTCTATGCCTTTCCCCCTCTGCCTCTGCTCTCCAAAGTTCTACTAAAAGTCAAACAAGACAAACCAAGGATGATTTTGATTGCTCCAGACTGGCCGCGCCAACATTGGTACCCCCTCCTGTGCAGTGTGTCACAACTACCTCCATGGCGCCTGCCTCAGACCCCTTCGCTGCTGTCTCAGCAGGAGAGCCAAATTGTTCACCCTCAGCTTCCAACATTGAACCTTGCAGCCTGGCTAATCACTTAATATCACCCTTCTCATCCCTCAGCAAACCTGTGTTGGATGTCATCTTGGAGGCAAGGAGACCTAGTACTAGAAAATCTTATGCTGACAAGTGGAAAAGATTCTGTGCCTGGAACCAATCTTTAGGAATGAGTACAGCAGTGCCCAATTTACCTCAGATTTTGCAATATTTAACTGAGATACTCCACAAGGGCCTGCCTTTTTCCTCTATTAAAATCCACGCCTCAGCTATTTCAGCTCATTATAACACCGAACCTCCCCTCTTTTCTCATCCTCTGCTCAAGCAGTATCTCAGAGGGGCAAAAAAGACCACCCAGGAGAGCTCCTACCCCTTCCTGGGACCTTAACTTTGTTTTGGAGAAACTCACCCTACCTCCTTTCGAGCCAGCTGCCACTGCTGATTTAAAAGTTATTTCCTGGAAAACAGCTTTCCCCCATTTTTATTGAGTCTCAGAGTTAGTATATATTTAAGTTGCAGTGGTGTGGGATTAAATGGGGTGCTGTAGGGATTTTGACCCCGTGCAAAATCCTCTTTTTAATGGAAGATGTAGTTATACATATTAACTCCAACAGTGTCCAAATTGAAAGGCACATAAAATTACATGGTGCATTTGACCAAACATGCTGACTGTAGTGCAAACTGAGACAAAAACATGCACCGACAAGCACTTTTTCAAAATGTTAAATTGACTAACAGTGGTTCTGTCATATATCCATGGTATTAAACAAAACACCAGAGCAGTTCCATAAAATAATCTGATTTTTATTCCACAAGAAAAATATTTGCATAGATACTTCTTTAGCACAGATAAGATAATAAAAGCTGCAATGTCTCCCATATTAGTTCAGCTGCAGGTGCAAGGAGAATTCACACAACTTCCTCCTGTCTGGATTCTTGGTAGAAAGCTTCCATGTTCTTTAGGTTCTTCCAGCTTGTCACTTCTTTTGTTACAATTCATTTACCAGAACCTCTGTTCAAGGCAGAAATGTCCCTGCATCAATAAGGCAGCATGCCTAATTACCAGGGACACAGCTCTCTTTTTAATACACCACACAATAAGATTATTGCTTTGCAACAGGACTCTCTTTGGCAACCTCTCTAACACAAACCCATTTAAAACAGTTTACAACATATTATTTACAATATATTTGCTATTTATAACAAAATACTTTATGGTACCACAACATTATTTTATCATTCTTACACTCACAGGGTAGGTACCACTAGTACCTTAACTACATGGGCTAAAGGGGGCAGCTATCCTGGTTGTAAGATGTCAGGGATCACAATCAGCAGTGAATTGTCATTCATTGCCAATGATTAAGCTCTGTCAAATGAATAGGTTTAGTAGATTAGAGTGATTAGACTGCAGCTTTTGCTGCTACAGTTTAGCAATTTAAGGGAGACATTTTCCTTTTCTTTTTGGTATTCAGCTTAGTAAGTGTGGACTGCTCAGTGCACCAAATAGGATTCATATGAGTTTCAAGGCTGTTTCAGCCTAATAACCATGTAGGCCTTGCCAATAGTCACTGTCATGCCTTAGCTTTGATATAAGAGACCCTGTAGACAGTGTCCTTGCAGCAATCTTTGGTATGGGTTGTATGTGTACAAAATGTGTGAATCATATGAACTGTCTGGGTGATACACAGACAGATTACATATAATAGCCTGGGCATTACAGACCACCTAGCATGATATGGAGTGAAACCCCTTCCAATTAGTATATTTCAGGCCATCTGCATCTGATTAATCCTTGATAGTAACATGGGTACACTCTATACTTAATGGCACATCAGAGAAATGAATGATGTCACAAAATAGCCCAAACGCTGTTGGTTCTCAACTCCCCGCTGTCTTGAGCAACCATTTATGCTCTTCCACATACTGTAGCATAATGTTTTGGAAATGGTATGGCTGTCGTACACCTAATATGACACCCCTAGCTTCATGGAATGTCCCTGTAGCTAAGACAATCAGTGCTACCCATACCATTGTATCCACATGATTGGGCACACCAGACAACCACCAGGATTTTGATTGTGGATGGGCAAGTTTGACTAGGCCCCTTACTGCAAGCCTATCTACTCAGAAAAATTGGTCCATGTCTTATCAGACTTTTGTGTGATAGTAGGACAGGTGTCACTTTCTACTTCTGTATAGTATAGGTAGTCATGACACACAACATTGTGAACACTGGCTCTAACAGTGGCTCTCAACATAAGCTACTGCTGCTATTCCTGTCATGGCTTCCATCATCCACACCATGATTCTTGCAGTTCAGAATTGGTATGCACTGCTCTGCAGTACCAAATTTTTATATATTTTTAAATGGTCCACCATTTGGTCTGCCATTTTGGATTCCTTCATTTTGATAGGACAGAATCAGCCCATTGACCATAATCACTTTGCCAATACTCACCCTCATAGGGTGTCACTTGTCAGCAGAATGCAAAACAAATCAGATGTACGATGAATTTGCAGGCACCCATCCAATCAGCATGGTTTTATTTAAAAGGAATTATGGTTATCACTGTTTTGTACATAATAGAAAGACTGATGACTGTAGCAGCTTAACCTGAAACAATGAACACATTGAGTAATAATAAATCTGTCCACCTATCTTGTCTTATTTATTTATTGATAGAGATAAAATGCTTCTAGTTTGAGGGTTTGTGAACACATTTGATTTTTAGAAGTGTAGAAAACCAAAGGAGGTTGGGTCCTTAGTACAAAACAGTAGCGTATAAGGTTTTGTATTGATAGCTGAGAGACTTTAGTTTAGCACCTTTTTTTCTTCTTTTTGTAGTTAGAAATCTTTGGGCTTTTTTAGCTGTATGATTTATTATAGATATATACTACTAGAGGCTTTATGTTTTTGGTTGGATCAGGGCAAAGTGTAGTGAAATCAGAACTTTTTTTGTCCTGTATGAAATACATATTAAATGTTTAATTGGGCTATACAGAAGGATTTCCTAAGTACTGTTACTATGTAGTGTTCAAAGGCTAGAGAGTAGTCTGCAAAGGTACAGAGATGTCTGACTCTGTATGACTGGAGTCAAACTTTTGTCTATACTGTAGGTTGGTGCTGAGATTGATGCATTGAATGACTGATGTATTTGTTGACAGGGTAAAGCACTGATCCATGTGGACCATTTTGAGGTTCAGTCCAGGGTTTACAACCAGATAGAAACATATATAAGTTCATAGGTAGGTACTAGGCTACCGGGATTTTATTCCACAACATAGGGAGTCTCTGGGTGACAAATCTATCCCTCCAGCATGTCCTATTTATATCCGTGCTAAGGTTTAAGTCGCTTGCTCTAGTGGATCTGGTATTTTTGGATTTTTTGAGGTGGAGCACGTCCATTAAGTCCGGGTTGGACATGCCCTTGTATGTCAGGCACATGTCACCTCTGAGCAGACGGTATGCGACTGAATAGAGCTGGAGTTTCTTCAGTCTGGCAGCATATGACAGATTTTGGAGTCCCTTTATCCTTTTGGTGAGGAACTTTTGGGGTCTCTCCAACTGCTGCAGGTGTCGGGTGAGATACATGCCGAATGGGGCATTGTACTCGATCATTGGTCTGATAAGTGAAGAGTACAGGGGAACAATGACCTCACTTGATCTGGATGTGAATCCCTTCATGATCAGGTGGGCAATGTATATGGTTTTTCTAACCACTTTAGCAATGTGAGTGTCAAAAGAAAGGCCACTGTCAACCTGGGTCCCCAGGTCCCTGATAACCTCTTCTGTGCTTAGCGGATTGCCACCTATATGGTAGCTTGGGGTTACCTTGTTTTTCCCGAAGGGTATGACTATACATTTTTTGGCATTTAACTTCAGGCCATGGCTCTGGCACCAGCTATCAGTTTCCGTGAGACCCCTCTGAAGGATATCTGTGTCCGATGTACTTTCCACTATGGCTCCCAGTTTGCAGTCATCTGCAAACTTTGTCAACCATAGTCCTCCTATGTTTGCCTGTACTTCTGAGAAGTAGATGCCGAACAACAGGGGGCCAAGGACTGAGCCCTGTGGGACACCACTTGTGACCTGCTTGGAGTCTGACATGGCGCCAGCTACTCTAACCCTGTGGGTTCTGTCCTTTAGACAGTTTGCAACCCATCTTGTGACATATGGGTTTACATTTAAGCTGGTAAGTTTCTCTATAATACCTGAGTGGGGTATTGTGTCGAAAGCTTTTGCAAGGTCAAGGTAGGCTGTATGGACTGCCTTTCCCTCATCAATGGCCTTGGTGACTGTTTTGAAGAAGTCGACCAAGTTCAAAAGGCATGATCTGCCCTTGACAAAGCCAAACTGGGTCTGGTCCAATGTCTGCAAGTCCCCTATGTCTTTGTTTATGAGTTCCATTATGATCCTCTCCATAGCTTTGCAGACCAGGCTTGTTAAGCTTATGGGGCAGTAATTACCAGGGTCCATAGAGGCACCGCCTTTGTGGAGTGGGACCACAGTTGCCGTACGCCACTCCTTGGGCACATATCCTGTGGTAAGGCTAAGATTAAACAGCTGCCTTATGTGCGGGTTTAGTTCCTCATTGAGTTCGTGTAGCACACAGCCGGGGACACCATCCAGTCCCATTGATGCTGTGTTTTTTGCTTTAGAGAGAGCAGCTTTCACCTGCGCATTGGAGATGTCTGGGAGGCAGCACTCTGCTGGGATAGTTATCTCTCCTTTTGGGGGGGAGGGGGGGGTGCACATAAAATTACATGGTGCATTTGACCAAACATGCTGACTGTAGTGCAAACTGAGACAAAACATGCACCTACAAGCACTTTTCAAAATGTTAAATTGACTAACAGTGGTTCTGTCATATATCCATGGTATTAAACAAAACACAGAGCAGTTCCATAAATCTGATTTTTATTCCACAAAGAAAAATATTTGCATAGATACTTCTTTAGCACAGATAAGATAATAAAAGCTGCAATGTCTCCCATATTAGTTCAGCTGCAGGTGCAAGGAGAATTCACACAACTTCCTCCTGTCTGGATTCTTGGTAGAAAGCTTCCATGTTCTTTAGGTTCTTCCAGCTTGTCACTTCTTTTGTTACAATTCATTTACCAGAACCTCTGTTCAAGGCAGAAATGTCCCTGCATCAATAAGGCAGCATGCCTAATTACCAGGGACACAGCTCTTTATAATACACCACACAATAAGATTATTGCTTTGCAACAGGACTCTCTTTGGCAACCTCTCTAACACAAACCCATTTAAAACAGTTTACAACATATTATTTACAATATATTTGCTATTTATAACAAAATACTTTATGGTACCACAACATTATTTTATCATTCTTACACTCACAGGGTAGGTACCACTAGTACCTTAACTACATGTGGGCTAAGGGGCTGGCAGCAGCTATCCTGGTTGTAAGATGTCAGGGATCACAATCAGCAGTGAATTGTCATTCATTGCCAATAATTAAGCTCTGTCAAATGAATAGGTGTAGTAGATCAGAGTGATTAGACTGCAGCCTTTGCTGCTACAGTTTAGCAATTTAAGGGAGACATTTTCCTTTTCTTTTTTGTATTCAGCTTAGTAAGTGTGGACTGCTCAGTGCACCAAATAGGATTCATATGAGTTTCAAGGCTGTTTCAGCCTAATAACCATGTAGGCCTTGCCAATAGTCACTGTCATGCCTTAGCTTTGATATAAGAGACCCTGTAGACAGTGTCCTTGCAGCAATCTTTGGTATGGGTTGTATGTGTACAAATTGTGTGAATCATATGAACTGTCTGGGTGATACACAGACAGATTACATATAATAGCCTGGGCATTACAGACCACCTAGCATGATATGGAGTGAAACCCCTTCCAATTAGTATATTTCAGGCCATCTTCATCTGATTAATCCTTGATAGTAACATGGGTACACTCTATACTTAATGGCACATCAGAGAAATGAATGATGTCACAAAATAGCCCAAACGCTGTTGGTTCTCAACTCCCCGCTGTCTTGAGCAACCATTTATGCTCTTCCACATACTGTAGCATAATGTTTTGGAAATGGTATGGCTGTCGTACACCTAATATGACACCCCTAGCTTCATGGAATGTCCCTGTAGCTAAGACAATCAGTGCTACCCATATCATTGTATCCACATGATTGGGCACACCAGACAACCACCAGGATTTTGATTGTGGATGGGCAAGTTTGACTAGGCCCCTTACTGCAAGCCTATCGACTCAGAAAAATTGGTCCATGTCTTATCAGACTTTTGTGTGATAGTAGGACAGGTGTCACTTTCTACTTCTGTATAGTATAGGTAGTCATGACACACAACATTGTGAACACTGGCTCTAACAGTGGCTCTCAACATAAGCTACTGCTGCTATTCCTGTCATGGCTTCCATCATCCACACCATGATTCTTGCAGTTCAGAATTGGTATGCACTGCTCTGCAGTACCAAATTTTTACATATTTTTAAATGGTCCACCATTTGGTCTGCCATTTTGGATTCCTTCATTTTGATAGGACAGAATCAGCCCATTGACCATAATCACTTTGCCAATACTCACCCTCATAGGGTGTCACTTGTCAGCAGAATGCTAAACAAATCAGATGTACGATGAATTTGCAGGCACCCATCCAATCAGCATGGTTTTACTTAAAAGGAATTATGGTTATCGCTGTTTTGTACATAATAGAAAGACTGATGACTGTAGCAGCTTAACCTGAAAACAATGAACACATTGAGTAATAATAAATCTGTCCACCTATCTTGTCTTATTTATTTATTGATAGAGATAAAATGCTTCTAGTTTGAGGGTTTGTGAACACATTTGATTTTTAGAAGTGTAGAAAACCAAAGGAGGTTGGGTCCTTAGTACAAAACAGTAGCGTATAAGGTTTTGTATTGATAGCTGAGAGACTTTAGTTTAGCACCTATTTTTCTTCTTTTTGTAGTTAGAAATCTTTGGGCTTTTTTAGCTGTATGATTATTTACAGATATATACTACTAGAGGCTTTATGTTTTTGGTTAGATCAAGGCAAAGTGTAGTGAAATCAGAACTTTTTTTTCCTGTATGAAATACATATTAAATATTTAATTGGGCTATACAGAAGGATTTCCTAAGTACTGTTACTATGTAGTGTTCAAAGGCTAGAGAGTAGTCTGCAAAGGTACAGAGATGTCTGACTCTGTATGACTGGAGTCAAACTTTTGTCTATACTGTAGGTTGGTGCTGAGATTGATGCATTGAATGACTGATGTATTTGTTGACAGGGTAAAGCACTGATCCATGTGGACCATTTTGAGGTTCAGTCCAGCGTTTACAACCAGATAGGAACATATATAAGTTCATAGGTAGGTACTAGGCTACCGGGATTTTATTCCACAACATAGGGAGTCTCTGGGTGACAAATCTATCCCTCCAGCATGTCCTATTTATATCCGTGCTAAGGTTTAAGTCGCTTGCTCTAGTGGATCTGGTAGATTTGGATTTTTTGAGGTGGAGCATGTCCATTAATTCCGGGTTGGACATGCCCTTGTATGTCAGGCACAGGTCACCTCTGAGCAGACGGTATGCGACTGAATAGAGCTGGAGTTTCTTCAGTCTGGCAGCATATGACAGATTTTGGAGTCCCTTTATCCTTTTGGTGAGGAACTTTTGGGGTCTCTCCAATTGCTACAGGTGTCGGGTGAGATACATCCCGAATGGGGCGTTGTACTCGATCATTGGTCTGATAAGTGAAGAGTACAGGGGAACAATGACCTCACTTGATCTGGATGTGAATCCCTTCATGATCAGGTGGGCAATGTTGATGTTTTTTCTAACCACTTTAGCAATGTGAGTGCCAAAAGAAAGGCCACTGTCAACCATGGGTCCCCAGGTCCCTGATAACCTCTTCTGTGCTTAGTGGATTGCCACCTATATGGTAGCTTGGTGTTACCTTGTTTTTCCCGAAGGGTATGACTATACATTTTTTGGCATTTAACTTTAGGCCATGGCTCTGGCACCAGCTATCAGTTTCCGTGAGACTCCTCTGAAGGATATCTGTGTCCGATGTACTTTCCACTATGGCTCCCAGTTTGCAGTCAACTGCAAACTTTGTCAACCATAGTCCTCCTATGTTTGCCTGTACTTCTGAGAAGTAGATGCCGAACAACAGGGGGCCAAGGACTGAGCCCTGTGGGACACCACTTGTGACCGGCTTGGCGCCAGCTACTCTAACCCTGTGGGTTCTGTCCTTTAGCCAGTTTGCAACCCATCTTGTGACATATGGGTTTACATTTAAGCTGGTAAGTTTCTCTATAATACCTGAGTGGGGTATTGTGTCAAGCTTTGCAAGGTCAAGGTAGGCTGTATGGACTGCCTTTCCCTCATCAATGGCCTTGGTGACTGTTTCAAAGAAGTCGACCAAGTTCAAAAGGTATGATCTGCCCTTGACAAAGCCAAACTGGGTTGGGTCCAATGTCTGCAAGTTCCCTATGTCTTTGTTTATGAGTTCCATTATGATCCTCTCCATAGCTTTGCAGACCAGGCTTGTTAAGCTTATGGGGCAGTAATTACCAGGGTCCGTAGAGGCACCACCTTTGTGGAGTGAGACCACAGTTGCTGTACGCCACTCCTTGGGCACATATCCTGTGGTAAGGCTAAGATTAAACAGCTGCCTTATAAAGTGGTTTAGTTCCTCATTGAGTTCGTGTAGCACACAGCCGGGGACACCATCCGGTCCCATTGATGCTGTGTTTTTAGCTTTAGAGAGAGCAGCTTTCACCTGCGCATTGGAGATGTCTGGGAGGCAGCACTCCGCTGGGATAGTTATCTCTCCTTTTGGGGGGGAAGAGGGGGGTGAAGTTTGCACTGAACCTGTCTTTCAGTATGTTGGCAATGTCTGTGGGTTCAGTGATTTTTGTATCATTTTGGACTAATTCTGGGCATATCTGGGAGTTTCCACCCAGGTTTCTAACATAGCTGAAGAAGGCCTTATGATTGTCTTTTGAATCTATGGCAATTTTTCTCTCAAAGTTGGCCTTGGATGATTTTATAAGTGCTCATATTTTTTTATTAACAATGATCAAAGGTGTCTTCTCTTTTATGGATTTTGTTCTATCATGTAACAGCTTTCTCCTCTTATTGTAAAGTTTGTTTATGGCTGGGGTCCACCAGACTGGACGTTTGCCCTTGGTGGAAAGAGTCTTGGTTTTATTAGGGATTGCCTGATCCATGCAGTCCTGGAGGTGTTCAGAGAGGCATTTGTAAGGGCTTCACATGGCTTGGGTTGTGGTTTCCACTGGCTCAGAGGCCTTGAAGGACACCACACCAGTCTTGAGTAGTGTGAAGTTTGCTTTAGAGAAGTTTTTCACTGTGGTCTTTTTTGTTTGGGGTGGGGGCAGGATGTGGATATCCAGTGAGATTAGTTTATGATCTGATCTCACCAATGAGGATATACTTCGTGTGGAGCATTTTGTCCCCATGTTTGTGATGATGAGATCTAGTATATTTTCTCCTCTTGTGGGAACGGTGACTAGTTGTTCCATGGCATTTGAATTTATGAACTCCAGGAACCTTTGGGCTAGAAAGTTTGGGCTTGAGTAATGTTCCCAGTCTATATTCGGGTAGTTGAAGTCACCCAATATAATGGTGTTTGGAGATACATTTATACCCTCCAGTGTCTTCAGGAAGGATGTGTGGGGTTCCTGAGTTTGAGAGGGTGGCCTGTAGCATGCCACAAATTGTAGAGCAGTTTTGCCTATGGTTAATTGCACCTGGATGGTTTCCGATGCTGTGATGCGTTGCCACCAACCTGGAGGTGTGGGTATCCTTGATGAATATGGATACACCCCCTCCTTTTGTGGTGTGGTCCAGGTTTTGGGGCCGGAACGCATGATATGAGGTAAAATCTGATAGTGCCGGGGTGCTCTCAGGAGCCTTGAACCAGGTTTGTCACAGCACAGACATCGATGCTCTCCATACTGAGAGGGCCTGGAGTGCGTGCATTTTGAGATTTAGACTTCTGGCATTGAGCAGCATTACTCTTAGTTTCTTCCCATTTTTGTTTTCTAGGGTGGTAGGTTTAGAATTTGAGCCTTGCCTAAAAAAGGCACTATGGGGTTGGCAAGAGCCTTAGCCAATATCCGGAATCCCAGGGGTGACAGGTGCAAGCCGTCCCTTGCGAAGCAGCATGGCTTGTCAAGCATGTCATCCCAGGCAGACAGACACTGGATCCCCTTTGAATGACACCAGAAATTAAGCCAATTGTTAAAGCTGATCATCTTGTCTCTATGTTGTGGCATCATTCTTGGTGAAGGAAGGATGCTGCTCAGGGTCAGGGTCATACCTGCCTGGGCTACATAATCAGAGAGCTCCTCTATGTCTCTTTTCATGTAGTCCAGGGAGGTACGTCTCAGGTCGTTCACACCAGCATGGACAATGACTGTGTCATATTTGTACTTGCTGTGGAGTGACTCGAGTGCTTGTGTTATGTGGCGGATTCTAGCGCCCGATAGGCAGCTTACTGTGACCCTCTCCTTGTTCAGCCTGGTGAGTGGGACGTCAGTGTGACTATGGAGTCACCTATGACAAGTATGTTTGGTGTTGTATTTGGCCTTAAGGGCTATGACTGCTTTGCACACTGATTTTGTGGTTTATGTGTTGCCTGTGGTGTGTCATGAGGTGGCGGTTGCTTGGGTGTCTGCTTTGGAGGCCTCTGCTGTTTAGGTAAATTTTTGCTCAGAGCCTCCAAGTATGTCTTTGTGTGTTTATGTGTTTGATTCATTGTTGTGATAGCTTTATGTGAGACTGGTTTTGTGGTGTGTGTAGTTGCCTTCTCCTCCTGTCTGGTCTTGCCAGTCTGAGTTGAGAGAGCTCAGCCTCCAGTTTGGCTAAATAGCTGCATCTCTCGCAAGTATTTGTGTTATGTGGGAGGAGGAGATGGTTGTCTGTGCATGAGGCAATTGTAACATTGCCTCAATATTCCCAGATTCACCAACTGGACAGAGAGGA